>NW_005188558.1:0-1534 GCF_000239375.1 Pundamilia nyererei
GACTGGAATCGATAAGGGAATCGTTTGCAAAAATGGCAAACAATTCCAAGGAATTGAAACAGTGGGAACTGGTTCTCAGCAAGAACTGGTTTTCGATACCCATCCCTAGTGATGAAACAGAAAATGAAGGAATTATGTGCGTAACTATGACTATGACAATACAAGCTATCTGTTACAGGATCACAGACTGCTAGTATGAACCCATCAACCCACATGCATATTCTGAATATTTCTGCAAGTTTCTGTTTCGTTTTGTTCACTGTGGAATGTCTTTCAAGGTCACAGTAGTTCCTGTAAATGAAGTTGATATTTTCATGTAATGCACAACAGCAGAACGGGACTTTTTGGAATTGAAATGAAAGAAGTACTTTGACCCACCCACAGCTGAGCCGTGTCATAGAGGAGGGGCCACTCTGTGTGTGAGTTTGTGTGTCAGTCCTTCATGTCAGCATTCATCAGTTCGTTTGTCACTGGCAGGTAAGAACAGCAACATTGTAGCATTAAGAAATATTGCAGGCAGATTTTCATGCAACATCTCTACTTAAACTTAGAAAGTTCTCTTTGTACATTTCTTTGGAAATCTTTATTTCTTTAAAACTTTATTGATACTTTTCAATGTGTTTCAGAAACTTTGATGGCAGCAGCACAGTTGACCATGAGTGGTGTCACAACTGCCAAAGGCATAGTTATGATTTTGACTCTGCTGTGTGTGCTCCATCTTTCAAGTGCACTGATACACAAGGACGAACTGGTAAACTGGTTATTAATTTTCCTTTTTTTTTGTTGTTTTAATAGAGAATGTAATTTCTAATTAATCACTTTTACAGACCGATTAATGGTTAAGCTTTCCTCTTTACTTTTAAAATGCTCATTTTGTCAGTTACATGTTTCACGTGCGTGTTTGTTGACGTTCTTTCTGGTTTTGCAGGAGGAGCTGAAGGGAAACGTTGAAACATTACAAAAGGAAACAGCGAGAAGGAAGGTGAGTCTGTCAACGATGTTGAGGACATGGATATTGACAGACTGCTATCAGAAAAATATGTATTGCTATGATAACTAAAACCAAACATAATTTTCCATTATACAAGTCTTTTTGCACATAGTTACTTATTTTTGTATATTTTGTTACATTAATTTGGTTTATTTTTGTCTTCCAGGCTGAAAATAATTTAGACAGAGCCTATGTTCCAGCTATTCTTGATGATGTTAAACGTCTCATGGATCCTATGTTCGAACTTATAAAGTCAATGAAAATTTTTCCATCACTGCTTACACCATTGCTAGATTTAATGGATGACCTAAAGACTTTCATTGGAGCCAGCAAGGAGTACATGAATAAGTACTTTGAGACAACAGCTGCAGAAATCAATGACAATGAAGAGAAACTACGCAGTGTGATGGCAACACTAACACAACTAGAAAATAATAAAGATGAACTGTAGCATGTTAGTCAGCGTCTGTCTCTGGTATTAAATGTTCTGTATGTGAAAAACTTCTCTTTCATACTGTGCTGCTTCTAAATCAAAGCTAACTG
>NW_005188558.1:2598-4432 GCF_000239375.1 Pundamilia nyererei
GTGTAATTCTGCATGACATGCTATAAAAACACTGTGTATATTATTTGCTCCCTTTCATATTATATAAATAATCAGTGACACTGACATTAGATGCATAATTTAATGTGCACAATACAATAGTACTATGTTTTGTACACATTCATGTTGTTATCTTTGTTTGTTTTAAAACATACTTGAAGAAGTTAGTGGAATAAGATTCAGATAAGAGTAGCGTGCAGATTTTTGTAGCGCAATCAGTCAGTTCCTCCTAATTACTTTCACAAATATGATACCAAACAGATGGTTGCATCAAAGATGGGATCCAAAACTTGTCAGACCTGCTTTTTGTGCCTTTCTCTTCAAAGATAACAGCAGGTTCAGGTGTTCTCACTGCTGGTCACTGGTCTGTGAACACACTGATGGACTTCATGCCATCCTCATAGAATACTTTTCATATAGTTTTGTCAGAGACATGAACATCAAACATGCTCACTAGTGGTACTTTTGTAAGCAGTGCTCCACAGATTCATATCCCTGTAGTAACAATTAGGAGTTCCTATTTCTTTTCAACAGTGTGCTATAATTTACAATTCATTTATGATGGTTATTGGGAAGTCTTACTAAAGTGATATTAAGAAACCTTACAATATGATTTTTTGTGGTTTATTGAGTGCTTTCACTCACAAAAATAACCAGTGGGCCCCTATTCCTATAAAGTGATCCAGAAAAAGACTTTAGTGAAAATGAAAGCTGAAAGAAAGTGAAAGGACAACAGAGTATAGAGAGCATTTCAAACACACCACCTCATCATGTTGTCATTCTTCATCAGTACAGCACAACGGTTCTTCCTCTATAAACAAAACAGGTAAGATGAGTAAAGTATGATGGTTGCAAAGATTAAAAAGTGTGTGTGTGTGTGTGTGTGTGTGTGTGTGTGTGTGTGTGTGTGTGTGTGTGTGTGTGTGTGTGTGTGTGAGTTCCTTATTTATTTCCCTGACATGTTGTTGTTTAAACCTGATAGATTGTTTTAATTCTAACAGTGATGACAGAAGCACCAGAACAAGAGAGCGAGCTTGTGTCAGCTAGTTCTGTTCATCTTATCTCTCCTGTTCCTTATTTACATTACAAGCTGGACAGCTGGTGAATTCATCTTTGATAAAATCTCTTTATATAATAATAACAATAGGATTATTTGCACATACATGTAAACACTGCCAGTAATTAGGAGCTCATTAATTTTTGGAATTTTTCCTTATTTACGATGGGTTATATGAGCTTCTGTTGTTCTCTCAAGTTTTAGTTTACAACATCTAATTACCAGAAATCAAATGTGCTGGCTGCTTCACTCCCTTTGATGAACAACATGGGTTCTTTTTCTCACTAAAGCAAAGACGCTGGCAGGTCAAAGCTTGGAGTGTCCCTTACACAGGAACAAATATCACTGTATAGAGAAGAGCTATCTATCACTTAATCTTAGTTCAATGACTTTTCCCTTTCTTTCCTGTTTGTTATTGAGATGTTCTTCGCAGATGTGCCTGTATTATTGACTGCTTTGAATACTTCACTGAAAACCTAAAGACCTGAAAGTGAGGTCAGAAACATACTCTGATTACAAACATTGTTATACAACGAAACATTAAACTGGTGTCACACCAGGGAGAGTTTCCTTTATATCAAATGGTTGGGGTGGCAGAATATCCGAAAAACACTTGATTGAACAAAGTGGGATTTTTGGACTGCCTCAGCCCAGGTGATGTAAACGGCAGCGAGACAGAGCGAGTGATCGAGTGAGAGTTTTGAGATGTTCGAGATTTGTGACGTTTAGCGTACAGTTGGTGTGTTAGTTAGTGTGTTG
>NW_005188558.1:4966-6484 GCF_000239375.1 Pundamilia nyererei
TTTTCTTTACTTTTTTTGGCAGAAAAAATTTGTGGGGCGTCTTATTGTGACACATGATTGTTTTCTCACTTTAATTAAGCAGTATTTTTAAATGGCTTTACAAAAAAACCAACGCCGGTGCATTGGCTGCATTTTTAGATGAATAGTTGCATATGATTGTATTATTTACAAAATGTTTACACAATTTTTTTTACAAATTTACAATTTATATTTGCATTTCAAGTTAGGAAAAATAATTTACTAAACATGTCTGTGGTTTTTACAGTAAAAAGAAAACATAAATATTACTAGGATTTAGTTAGACTTACGTTTGCCCAATGTTGTGTAGCTTTCTGGATTTTATACTTATTGGGTACATATTTATTTATTATACAGTACATAAAATTAAAATTAAAATTTTTTAATGTAACTGAAATATTTAATTGTGGGCTATAGAAAATAATTAAGTTATAGACCATATTTATATGAAACATGTGTATACTTACTGCATATTAACCATATGTAACACCTGCATATGTGTTTTAAAAAAGACTACCAGATTCTGCCTCCCCATTTGATTTCCATGACACCCTAGGAAAATGTCTCTAGATCTGCCCCTGGACCTGTCCTGGACCAGCAACACCAAATCAGTGACAAAAAGAGCTCAGCAGCGACTGCATTTCAAGAGGCGACTGAAGAAGGTGCACATCCCCAAACCCATCTTTAACACCTTCTACAGAGGTACCATGCAGAGCATCCTAACCCGCTATTTACACCTCACGCTGCACTGGGAAAGCCACAAGCATCATAGCTGACCCGCATCACCTTTTCCACCAACTGCTTACCACCCCTCAATCCAGAAGACGACTCTGCGTCATCAGGAGCAGGTCGGCAAGATTGAGCATTGGGATTTTCCCCCAAACCAGTCCGGCTCCTGAACACCATGCTGCGCTCCTCCACACTGAACTCTCTTCTCCACACACTTCTTGGACTACATAACACTCTCCTTTCACAACCAATTCTTGCACTACCCTGTATTGTACTGATCGACTCTGTCTATTGTATTTATTCTGTGTACTATTGTATTTATTTATTCTCATTGTTTTCAATTCTTACTCTCTCTGTATTCAAGTACAATACTGTTGTACTTACTCTTAGATTATCTTATTTCTGAATAGTTGTAAGTATGTATGTATATTTGAATTTTCCCATTTTATTTTTACAGTTTGCACCTTTGATCCAGGATGATGATATTTCGTCGCACTGTATACTTGAGTGCATGTTGTTGGGTTGACAATAAAACTCTGCTTACCTTGAATTAAACTTGTGCATTAGCCAATGAGGAAATGAGCCTCTACAGGCCTCAGACAGCATGTTAAATGTTAACGTTCATGACAGTTTAATTAGAAAAAGACCAAACAAGTATGGCTTGTTTGGAAGGGCCAGACCTCAACCTGACTGAAATGCTGTGTATAAAGGAATGCTTGCAAATGTCAATGAATTGAAGGTATTGCTGCTAATCTGGAATTCTTGGCTGAA
>NW_005188558.1:8213-10315 GCF_000239375.1 Pundamilia nyererei
TCTCATGAAACTGGATGAATGGAGGACAAAAGAAGATGTTTCAGACCTAAACCCCCACTATCTACACCAGCTGAATAGCATCTGAAAATCACATCTTTAAAGTGCAAAATAGCTAAAACAAAAGAAAGCTAGGCTTTACTTTTACTTTGTATTGTGGTGAGAAGATTTAAAATTCAACAAAAAAAACCCCCAAAAAACCATGAAGGGACACGTTCTACAGTCAGTTTTACAGATTTTACACAGAAAGAATCAATCTACTGTTTACTTTATATTTTGCAGTAGAAAACATGACGAGAAACAAAATACGAAATCATGTTTCTTAAATATGTGTAATGTATATGTGTTGCAAATTTGCAGTACCATTCACTAGAAAAAATAACCCTGCATGGTTAAAATCTCAAACTCTTAATATTCACTAAAGCCACTTGTGGCTCTTAATATTAAGTACAAAGATTTTTTCAATTACTATGTGACATACATGTTTGTACAGTTTGAATCTGTCATAGGCCCGAGGTAATTTCCACAAAGCAAAAGGCATGTCCAACGTATTTATTCTGTTTATAATCTGTGAAAGGCTGCGATCAGAAATAGAAGTATTTAAAACTATAATAGTGTAAACTTCTGCTCCTTTATTACCTTTGTATTTGTGGAAGAAATCAAAAAATGTCTCTATATCTGTTCCTCAACCCCCCCCCCCACACACACACACACACACACACACACATGAGTTAATGTAGCCTGGCTATATTAACCAGCCCAGAACACAGATTATATTTGGGGTTCTTTTAATCTGAATGATAAAGTAAGCGCTCAGAAGAAAATAAGGAAAGGTTGTAAAAATAAAGAAATAAAATTGTTACAGACAGTTCTTATCCAGTAACAGCTTTGTGCACTGGTAACCCACTGCTACTGCAGGTTATTTCCCCAACTTTATCAGCATCTGGAACTCAAGGACGTCTAGCGTCATTTTGTGTCTGATATAAACGCATACAGAAATAAAACAAACATGGCTTCTCCTGCTAAAATACAGAGCCAAGATTAAACAGTTAACAAGGTACATTTTCCCTCTTACCCACAGAGATAGTATGATACAAGTGTGAACTCAAATACATACAGTGCATTACCCCCAAAGAAACAGCGCCATCCAGTGGCATGTCCCATAATATCGACCTTCCACCTGGCTACATTAACATTACAATGAAGATTAACTGAATAAAAATATAATGGTATTTTTTCTAGAGCTAGACCTCTGTTTGCTACCGTCTTACCAAGTTCCACTCTTTAAGTACACCTCATTGTTTCTTCTTGTGTTTCTTAATGAATGTATGAATGAATTAGAAACTACAACCTAAAAGAGAACAGAAAACAAAAGTAGCATAACTGTGTGTAAATACAGTACACAACCTCACAAAAACAAAATTAAAATAAAGAGACTCAGACAATTGTAATTCTAATCTATTTCTTTCATACTTTTAAAAATCAATAACTACTTTTTCAAAACATCAGGCACTTGTTTCACACAAGACAGTATAAATCATACACCGTGTCTAAAATCCATTGACAATCCATGAAGGCACAAATCTAACTTCAAGTTGGTGCATTATTAGTGCTGGTGAAATGTAGGGCTGTGTAAGGAACAGCAACTATGTGCAAACATGTGGATCACCACAGCAGATCAGTGTCTTCTGTCGTGATGCCTTAAGAACTAACAGAGCCGCAGGAGGCACACCAACATGACATCTCTGCTACTACTGGCAGTTATTATTTTATTTTTTATGGCTGCTGACAACTTTGACTTCACTGGGTTGAGACTCTTGAACGGGGACACCCAGGGACTCCTCCGTGCTTTTAGATGGCATCATCAAAACTGTGCTAATATCCTCGCTGTCTTCTCTTTGAAACATTTCCTTTAATGGTGTCTCTGAATTCCAGCCTTGGTTTTTTGCAAATGTGTAAATACTCCCAAAAAGATCAGGAAACAATGCCAGAACATCAATTTGGGCTGCTTCCTTGGCACTGTGAACAAGGAAGGTTTTATTACTGTATGATAGATAGATAGATAGATAGATAGATAGATAGATAGATAGATAGATAGATAGAAT
>NW_005188558.1:11366-14812 GCF_000239375.1 Pundamilia nyererei
CATGAAACGAAATCATTTATTTATATTTACCAGACATCTGTTTTGTTTTTTGTCCCCTGAATTTCAAACATGTCTTACCAATCAAAACGTTCTGGGGTTTGAGATCTCGGTGAAGAATTTTAGGATTTCCGCAGTGAAGCACCTTTAGACTTTCAAGAATTTGTTTTACAAGTTCCTTTAACGTCCGTGGGTCATGTTCATTCTTGATATATTCTTCCAAGGTGTATTCACAAAGTTGCAGACAAAGATATCCAAAGTTCTCGTCCTCTGCAGCATCAACATATCGTACGAAATAATGATGATTGAGTTCAAGAAGTCGCAGGATTCCTTCTTCGTTCTTCAGCACTTCATATTTGCTTTTAGACATTCTCTTAATGGCAACTTCTGTGCCGTCCTCTCTCAGCCCCAAGAAGACTTCAGTACCATCGCTTCCATTCGCTATTCTGAATTCTGCATCATTCACATAAATAATGGTGCTGATTCTGGATATTTTACTGTCATCTGACTCAATAAGTTTCTTCAGTTTCTCCTTCCACCTGTTGCTGATTGGAAGCCATTTTATTTTTTTTGATCTTTCAGTGGAGTAGGAAAAACAACTTCCCTCTACACTTAATCTTCGAATTATTCTGAACATAAAGGAGCGTGAGGTTGCTATACAACGTGTTGTTATTGGTGGAGGTACCGGAGTGTTATTCATTTTTTCCCTTCAGATTATCTGTGAAAGAAAAATTACTGAAATTAGCCAAGTAATGCAAAATTGGGTTACAGTTTAATCTTTAGAAAAGTGAAAAGAAAATTAATAAAGTTTGAGTTTAAAAAATATTAAAACTTTGCAAAAGTTTTTAGAAGTGAATAATTGGCTACCACAGTGGAAGATTCATACATAAAATAATATTCATTTGCAAACACTGACACCCTTAGTAATAATTCATCAATTTCATTACTTTTGCTTGTGTTACATCTAGCCATAAACTTATCCCAGTAAGTAAGAAATTTAGCATAAAATGAAGAAAACGCTACTTTCATTTTACTTTCAAATTGAATTAAGCAACTATATAAAATATGAATATTTCTGCAACTATCTTTCGTAGTTTTTGAGACAGTCATGTTCAAATGTTTGCTTAAATTACAAAGTGGAATAAAAATGGCTTGAAAGTGGTTTGGTGGGCCTTTTTTTTAAAGATACGTACAAAGGTAAAATTAACAGCAATCATTGTATACTGTATATTCAAACTTTGGGCCATAAATTCGGAGATGGCAGAGCACAAAATATTCTAAAGGTTAGAAGGATAGTGTACTGATATTTTTGGGGGGTTTTTTGTACTTTTTCCTCCATGTTATAATTAGGAAAAATTTGTCCAAACATTGCCACAGAGTTAAATGTTTGAAAGAAAGGTCTGGAAGTGTGTCAACAGACCATTTTTTAAAATAAATGCATCTTCAAAGGTATTTGACATATCAAGGTTATACTTCACAGCAATCGTTATAATGTTCCCATTTTCTACCATAACATTTTTATGTAGCTCAGAGATGGTTGATGATGACCCAGCTCACATATATCACAACATTTTTGTTGCTGTGATTAAACAATAACATCGGTGTGGTTTTCTCAATCAAGCGTACAGAGCCCACTGTTTCTACTGGTGTTGCTAATCATGTTAATAAAATTTCTTTACCCAAAGAAAACTTTCATTATTTTAATTAGTAACATGTGTGTTTATCTACAGTTTTATTCTATGCATTACAGAGAATAAAGTAAAGGTTTGAACAGTGAGGGCTGCAGCAGTACAAGAGTTGAAGAAGAGTTATAAAGAAAACAAGACAAGCTAATTAATAAATTATCGTATGTCTTGTTTATGGTTGCAGTGGCATTCTCCGATGTTTTAGATTCAATGTGTTGGTTAACCAGATGTGTCATAGATTTGCCTTTCATGACCCGCTACAGATAAACAGGAAATCATTGTGTCTGTAATTTCACCAACATTAAAATGTTTGTCTAATGTTCTTGCTGCTGTTATTATTATTATCACACACCTTTCTGTGATGTGGACGAGGATGGTCAGCACTACAACTACTGTACACACTTTGTCATCTGTACTCAGAGTGCCTGTCATCTCACCTATGCTACGCTGTCAGTGTGACAGTCCATTTTAACCATTAGAGAAAAAATTGCCTATAAAAATCTCGCCAACGTAGCATTATGCATAGCTACTTTCAGCATCATTGATAATTATTTATTTGGACTCTTTTTCTTCAATTGATCTTTCTCAGTTAGCTTCAGTAATTACTTCCTCCAAACCATCAAAATGTCAGAATTTGCAAATTGACGATGATTCATCTCATAAACTAAACATTTAGTTTATGAGTTCATGTCATTTAGACTCTGTTTTATTTTATTTATTTTATTTTTTTGTTTTATCTGAGCACATACGTGTGTGCATTTACATATATATTCGTATTTGTAAATGCAAGTATGTGTACTTGTGTATATATTGTTTTTTTCTGTATATGTCTGAAATAAAGATACAATACAATGTTATACAATAATATTTGTCACTTTCTGCCAGCTAATTCTGAATAAATCAGTATGTAGGCCTGTGTAGATCTTAGCATTGCCTATAAATGTGCATTAAACCATTTGTTTTGTTTTATCAGGGTCAATTTATATTTCATTTATGCAGACTAATTTTTTATGACTTTATTTGGGATGGTTTGGTAACCAAACTCTTTCTACCAGCCAGAGTAATCACTGGTGGAATTTAGTAAAAAACAAATAAACAAAAAAAACCTTTGATGCAGACATATAGACTACGAGTTATTACACAGCCTATGTATGTACCTAAAGCACTCACTTTAACTCCAGCGACTGCGCCCAGTCATGGCGTTTTAGCTAATCATCAGTGCATGAGTTGGACAAAGCAGGAACTCTTACAATTGTGAATAGATTGGCCCATACTGTGACTCCCACACTGTGGAAAAGGAAGGGCAGCGGTGAAGCTCTTTTCCTGAGTAACTCTGACCAGCTGATATTATGGCTGATATGAAGATATTTTTGGAATCTCCGCAACAAAACGCAACCCTCGACGCCAATGAACATAGGGTGTGACCAAAGAGTTAAAAATATTCCGAAGAGGGCTCAAAGCGCACGCTTTCACATGGGTGATTTCATAAAGAAAGCAAAAAGATTATTTTACGATGAAGTTTTTAAGATAACTGGTGGAGGATTGTCAGAAAATTTACTTACAGTTTCTAAGAGCGGTGTCTGTTGTTCTGATGAGGCTAGGGTTGCCAACCGTCCCTTAAAATACGGAATCGTCCCGTATTTAGAAACAAAAGTACACGTCCCGTATTGAGCTAATAAGGGACGCACTTTGTCCCGTAATACAGTGAGAATCAAAAGTAGTCTATAAATGTTAATGGAACGCTTTGTTTGAAAACATAATTCC
>NW_005188558.1:16280-17985 GCF_000239375.1 Pundamilia nyererei
AATTTCACACACAAAAAAAGAGCTAGAAAATTCACCACACTGGGAAGGGTGAAGACAACTGGGTTGCCCGGCCCTGGCCACGAGGTGTCCCTTATTTATTTTTCAGGGAGTTGGCAACCCTAGATGAGGCCCACACCTGTTAGGTTACTGCACTTTCTTCACTGTGCCACGCTGTCTCTTCCGGTTTCTTCCATTTCCGGGTATACGTTCCAAAGTTGTTGGACCGGTTCAGGCCAGAGAAATGTATTGCTGGAAGGTGAGTCGAGTCCATCTCAGGTTTGTGGGATGTCTTCGTGTTTTTTGGCGGCTTACAGATCACAGTCTACTTCAGGGGAACCTTTGAATTTTGTCTATCCCCGACAGAATTTGTTTGCCCTGCGTCAGGAGCGCGCACTGGGCTGTTTTAGTTCAGAAACACTTCTTATGGTGACTTATGGACCGATCCGATATTACGTATTGGTATCCGTCCGATACTGACCTAAATTACTGGATCGGATATCGGAGAGAAATAAAATATGTAATCCGATCCGAAGTATCACAGAATCACCTCACAAAACGCGCTAATTGGCGTAACCCAGCTCGGCGCATCGGAGCAGTATGTGTCATAGAGCGGCTGTTGTCTCCAAGACCTGTGGCATTTCATCTCGGCGAAAACTATCCCAGAGAAGTAAAGCAAGTGTGTAAGTTCATCCCTGAATGTTTGCATAGTATTTCCACGTTAAGCTTAACAACTGATATATTGAGCCACAGCTGGACTGGCCATCTGAGTTCCATACTGAGGTGAAAAGGAAGCGATTTGTCCCGTACTTCAGCTTCAGCAAATAGACACAAAGCTGGAGTTATTCTGTGTTTTTGCTGCGCAGTTGCATCTACTTCTCTCATTCTCTCCCCTCCCTCTCCTGTTATTACTTCAAACATGAAACTGATCAATGATCAGCTTTTCTGCCGCAAGTCCCGTCTTTCTTGTTTGTTTATCGCCCACTTTGCGCTAGAAAGAGGAGACCAGCGGATAAACAACAGGAAATGTCAGGAAATAGGTGTAACAACTGCATTATGTTCCTGTTCCTGTTTACTGTCATGTTATGCTGGAGCAAACACAGCTTCTCATATTCTATGTAATGTCATTTAATGGTCGGGCATTGTACAGCTACAAGCATTTCACCCCCATGTCATACTGTGTATGGTTCTGTGTGTGTGACAAATAAAATTTGAATTTGAATTTGAATCTACTTTTCACTCTTGTTCTCTCTCTCTCTCTCTCTCTCTCTCTCTCTCTCACACGCACACACGATAACATCATAGATGAATAATCAGTAATATTGATAGCAATTTTCATCCCTCCCACCTTTGATGCTCACCAATTTGTCTACATGGCTAACAGGTCTGTAACACACTCACAAAACGATTCTAGGTCTGACCGTGGGCAAAAACATGACAGTCAACAGTAAAATTCTTAAAGGTAATGTATTAACACAATGATCAAAAAATAAAAGTTAAAACAGTCCAGTGTCCTATTTGTGTACAAAGTAAAAACATATAGTCCAAGGCCAGAACCAGCTATGCCACAAAGCCAGTTGCACTCCACACGTTGTTCACTTCCACAGGGGTAGCAGTTGTCCTCTGAGACCCACCACCCCGTAAGTAGATAGCCAGTGATCACTGGCCTCTGCAACTCAGCTGTCTTTAGGCTGCGGCATATTACAGG
>NW_005188559.1:0-1392 GCF_000239375.1 Pundamilia nyererei
GACACAAATCAATCAACCAATAAATTAATGTCATCCAATAATCAAACATAATGATGTTTATTTATTAGTGCTGTCAGCGTTAATCTTGTTAAAATGACGTTAAAGGCATAACCACATTTGCGCGGCTAACACGTTAACAAGCTAACCGTGCTAACGCATTAACACTGTGCAGCCCTCGCACCGGGCGTTAACTCGCTAACGGAGATTTGCCGCATTAATGCAGTTATGGCGTTAACGTCATTTTAACTAGATTAACGCTGACAGCAGTAATGTTTATATTTATTTCACACGTCCCACTTACCAGAATCCGAGTCAACAGTTCGTGTTTGAGTGTTTTTTAGACTCCAGTGAACATTCGGTGAAGCATCCACATATAGATCACAGCTCACATACTCTCCATTGTTCTCTTTGACTATTTGAAACATGCGTGTTAACAGCTGTGAGCGCTCGAGGTTCTTCTGCCACAGAAACCTGCCTGCACATTTTTCCATCATGTCCTTTAAGGGTGGATGGTTCTCATAACATTCCATGTAATCTAATTTCTCTTCTCCTTTGGGTGTTAACATCAGAATTAGTGAATGCTCAAATGACTGATCGCTGAACAGCTGGAGGACTCTGCAGAGTCTCTTTCTGTGGTTCTCAGTGAAGTCTTCAGGCTGCAGAACCAGCAGGAACACATGAGGTCCAGGATCAGAGAGCCTCACACAGGTTTCTACATGTTCTCTTAGTTTTTGTTCAGAGATGTTGGAAGACATCATGTCTGGGCTGTTGATGAGAAGAATTTCATTCTCTCCCAGCTTTTCTCTGACTCGAAAACAGCAGTCTGCTCTTTCAGCTTTTAACCCAGTTACTCCCAGCATGAAGCTCTCCACCACTCTCCTCTCACGCCAGTTATTCCACAGGAGAACCACCCTAAGTTCAGACACTGACAAAAAAAATCAGGACACAAAATAAAATACCACAAAATAAATATCACTAAATAATATAGTGATGTACATTTACAGATGAAAGAAACTGAGTTTTTGCCCTGCACCAATTCTCCCTTCTTTGCTCTGTGGCACAGATCATTTACCTGAAACTCTCCTAATCCACAGTCTGTGCTGTATCTGCTCATTGAGTCGTAACAAGAGTTAAGCACAGCAGGGTTTCAATAACCTCCAAACAACTAATGGGACAAACTGCCAGCACAGACAGTAAATATCAGAGTTATTACAACTCTGGGATGTACGTCTCATGCTGGGACTTGTATCCCATCTGGAGAAATGAGCCTTGAACTTTAACCAAAATGCATTTTTTGAAGTTTCATTCTGAGAATGATCGAAAAACAGAAACATGCAGAGACTCATCATCAGCTGAATAACTACAGCCATAAATCTGGCTGACAGTGTAATC
>NW_005188559.1:2533-5926 GCF_000239375.1 Pundamilia nyererei
ACATTTAAAAAACAAGAAAATTATGTTTTATTACATTACAGTGATTTTACGTTAATTTACATTTGAAATGTAAAATCAGTCTATTGATGTGAATTTAATGATATTCTAGAAGAACAGTACAAAACTGTAAAATACTTTTATATTAGGATTTGTTTTTACAGTGAAGTTAATGAGTGAAGGAAAGCTATGCTAAGGTTAAGTGGCCTATAGTCTGCATCTTGCTGTCTGCAAAACACAGAGTAACTTAAATGTACCATATAACTCCCACAATTCGACACAACTACACAAGCATTGATTTAACCTTTTAAACCGAACGTTAACGTTACTCTGTCAACAGTCTGTTGTCTAAATTACTGAGCTGACAGAGCTACGTAACTGCAGACGTCAGTAATGCAGCGTAATTGAATAACCTCCCGATCTTCAATCTTTTTTCGCTCAGCCGAGCCTTTCTGTTGCTGTGTGGAGCAGCCGGAGTCACTCACTCATGCACTGCGGTCTCATAAGGAAACTCAGCTTGTTGATATAAAGTTTTTTTGTTCCCGAATACAAATATTTTTTAAAGTATTTGTTCGAAATAAGTATTCAGAAAAAACGCGCTATTTGTGCCTCCACCCCTAGTTCTTATATAGCATCATCTGAATAAAGTCCTTGTCTGTTGTTACTTCTGCTCTTCTTCTTTATTTGGGTCGTTTTCACAAAACAGATGACTGATCTCAAGCTCACCAAACTTTGACAGTTTTTAGAAAGAAAACTTTCATCTGAACAGATTAACAAGATCGCCTGTTTATAACTAAGTCTGACTACTTTACTCAGCGATCAATCAACAATTAAAAAAACAGGGAGTATTACCAAAATTAGCAACATCTGTCTCAGAGTGAATCAGAGTGAACATCTCTGTTGCTTCCGTATATTATTAAAGGCTCCCTGTAAAATACTGCAGTGGATGAACTGACAGGGGCTAGAAAGGTCAGGTGACCCCGGACCCACCAATAGCTATTGGCTCAGACATCATGTGTTTCTTTCAAACAAGCTCTTGCTTTGATTTTCGGTCCATATTATGATAAAATATTTACAGTGTAAACTGCCCTCAGATGACTGCGGTGATGAATTATTGCCACATTAACAAAACTGACTGAACTGATGGAGAAAAGCTGTGTTGATCATTTCTGTTGGACATTTCCTGCTTAAACTTTCAGACTTTTAACTGAGATGAATCTGTATTTGTGGAAACAGGATTTGCTCTGTTTGTCTTACATCATGGAGAAACCCTGAGATGTGGCTCAGGTCGCAGTTTTTCAGTTTGCTGGACTGTTGGCTTCAAAGCAGTACAGCGTTCACACGATCGCTGATCAATCATACCTGATGTTCAGCTTTGAGAACTTTGCGGACTCATGTCAAGGAATTCAGGAAATTTCTTGGATATTTTTCTGAATAAAGTCAGATAATTATATCCAGTTTACTGAAAACCTGAAGCTGTGTAATTAAAGTAATTACAAACAAAGGAGCAACTAAAAATAAAAATAATCCCAGCTGAGCCGGTTAAACAGCTTCATCCTGTCTCTGCTCCGAACCTCCCAAATGAAACAGTTCACAGCTGAAAGTAAAAGTAAAACTTTTACTTTAATGCAGGAATGTTCAAACATTTAGACGTTCCTATGAAACTGAATCATGTCATCATCTGATGCCACTCAGACTTCAGTGTTTGTACTCTTAACATTTGTTAGTGTGACATAAAATGCACATTAAAGTTTTTGTGTATCTAAGAGTGGATGGTTTGAATTACAGAATATTATTGTGGGAACACGTTTAATGTCTCCACCTGCTTAAATGATTATCTCACTATTTTCTGTGAGTGACATAATATCAAGTGAACTTTCCATTAAAAGTTCATGTTTAAAGAAAGTACAGATTATTATCTGATGATAGTTTATGACCACATGTGTTAATCTTTATTTTCATTTCCTGTGTAATTCCAGTCCATGAGATCACTGCCTCATCACGCTGTGTGTACAAACTGTGAGACGCACACCTCAGCTTTAAACATGAGACAAACAGCTTTGCTTTGACACTGTGTTGTTGTTTTATTCTGCACTGAAAATACATGAGCCACTAATGACTAAAGCACAGAGACATTAGCTGAAATTACTTCATGAATCTATGAAAAGAAATAATAACAGTTAAAATTACATCAGCAGTAGGAGACAGAAACATTCAGATTTCTTTCAGCTGACTGGAAATAAAACAGCTTCAGTCTTTCTTCTTCTGTTTCAGTGGGATTATCAGTGAATGGTTGTTATGTATTATTAATAATCACGTTCAGTGCTGTTAAAATAAGATCAAACACATAATGAGTACAGACAGGACTCTCATATAGACCTCATATTAAGAATGAGTCCAGAAAGACAAACATGAAACAGGTCGGACAGTCCTGAGTTCTTCTGACTGAGATCACAGCAGCTGACTGCTGTTCACACTGACATGAACATGAACACATCATCTCTCTCTTACCTTTCACCCTCCTCTCACTTCTCATCTGTTTCTCAGCAGCTCTGATGTGTTTCTCAGTTCACACGAAATATTTTCCTTCTGAGTGGAGTGAAAATGATCGTGTGTGGCTGAGCCTTTTATTCTAAGGTGTGAGGATGTTTGGGATGAGGGATGGGCTACATCGTCCTTACTCGAAATTACATAACTTCAGGAAACTGGAGTGTTATTTACACACCTTTCCAAGAATCGAGCCTGGGCGTGCGCATGCACACACACACACACACACACACACACACACACACACACACACACACACACACACACACACACACACAGATTGTGTTTTAATTTAAGCTTGGTATCCTGCCAGATGACTTAAGTTGAGTGATATTTATTGTAATTGCTGTTCTGCAGCTGTATGAATGCCGCTGTAGAAGTGAGAGTGAAATAAACACTGAAGAATGATGATGATGATGAAGGTCTGCATGTCTGATTTCTGGTTCAGTTTCTTCTTCTTTTGTGTTTGACTGTTTCCTCCTCTCCCTCCTACCTCCCATGTCCTCATGTCTGCATGACATAGTCTTTGCCTCTCTCTCAAACTCTTGTTCACTTCATATTTTAATGTTACTTCCTCTTGTTGTTTCTATGTTTTTACGTCTGCCTTTTCCCGCCCTCACCATCGTCCTGACTGAGGTCAAGTACACGACAAAATATGACAGTCTAAATTCCTAAGCTCTCTCACCAAGTTGAAAACCAAAGAATAAAGATGAGTCTTAAAGCACACTCTGAAAATCTGGAGGGTGAGGGCGAGCATAACATGTGGAGGTAACTCATTCCAGAGTTTGGAGGCTTTAGCTGAGGAAGCTCAATCCCTCAGTCTCCAAATCTATCCTTCAAAATACAAGA
>NW_005188559.1:7155-8717 GCF_000239375.1 Pundamilia nyererei
GCACTGCAGGCGACAGTGTGGAAACCGCAGGTGGAAACACAGGAGGTGGCTGAGTGGAATCAGAGCCATCAGCGGACTCAAGGTGCTGGAGCGATTCCTTCATCAATGACAGATGGCTGAAGTGGCTCCTCTGGCCCCTCAGCGGAGACAGGCAGCTGGACGGGCCCCCCGAAATATCTAGCGGAGACAGAAGGCTGAAGCGGCTCCTCTGGCCCCTCAGCGAAGACAGACTGCTGAACGAGCCCCTTGGACCCTCCAGCTGAGGCAGGCAAAGGGCCAGTAGGCACATAGACCTCTGGTGGGTACAGAACAGAACCAGCAGTCGAGAGGACCTCTGGCAGGGACGACGCTGGTTGGCGCTGTGCAGGACAGTGGCTCTGTTCAGGGTGTAACAGCAGGATGCAGTCCTTACCTGGCCGCATGAGCTCACTAGAGCTTCCAGCACAGAAGAAAGGTGGCAGTGTTAACTCCTCTGAGCAGTCAGAGGGGATCATTTGTTTAGACAGTCCTGTGGAGCTCCCAGGAAAGACAGGTTGTGCTTGCTTCTGCGTGTCCAGAGTTAACTGAATGCTGATATTCAGTCCCTGGGGAGGCACTGGATAGAGTAAAAGTCTCTAAGTTGGTCAGGTCTTCAGGAGCAACAAAAGTTTGTGTAGTGCTATCCTCCTCCTGAAATTGAGTGGGTGGAGCTGCAGATTGTAGTGGCGGTTGGTGTGAAGGTGGAGCTGGTGATTGAGTGAATGACTGGGCAGCAGGAGATTGAACTAGGGACAGCTGGGCAGCTAAACGGGCTTCTGGCCGGGCAGCTGCTGTCCTCACCCGAGGAGCTGATACGGGTACAGAGGCCGGCAGAGCCTCAGCCGGACTGGAAACCAGAACGGGGATCAACTGGGCCCCAACCCTCCTCTCCTGGGGAACTGGGACAGGAGCAGGAGAATGCAGGGCTGCAGCTGACCTTAGAAGGGGAGCACAAAGAGGCAGGGAGGCAGGCTCAGGGAAAACAGTCTTTTTTAGATTACTTTTCTGCTCCACATGAAAAAATAAAGAACAGTCTGTTAATTTCACTGACTGTACAGATTCTGTTAACTCCAGGGGTCCAGAATCAGCTGAGGACAGTAACTCAACCTCTGGGGAAGCCCTGGGAAAAATTTCAGTCTCCGGAAAAGCCAGTTCTTTAACTGCAGTAACAGTCTTAATGGAAACAGACTCTGAGCCGACATTAACTGTATGTGTTATTATATTCCTGGGCTCGGAAGGAACATGAAAGAGACCTTTAAAATCCATGGAGCCAGAAAATGTGGCCTGGAAAGAAATAGTCTCTGACCCTGCGATTTCAAATTTGACAAAACCTGAGCTGGCTGTCATAGAGTTCATTGGCTCAGGAATGGTTGACTCAGAGGTTGTAAGTCCAGGCTCGGAAGGAGCAAAGTGAACACAGTCTCTCCGACTCACCGCATCTGTTGATGACTGCCGGTGACGTGGACCCATGACATTCATTTAAGGTCATCGTGTGTTTTGTGAGCAAATACATTTGCATATTCGTAGTGTTTCCTCCCTTAAAT
>NW_005188559.1:10413-13900 GCF_000239375.1 Pundamilia nyererei
GGTTCAGCTGTGTTCCCCTCTGGTGTGTCATTCCCTCGTTACCTTGTGTGTATTTATAGTGTGTGCCTGCCTGTGTTCCTTGTTGGTTCATCTGTATTATTTGGTCATCTCTGCGCCTCATTCTGCTCTCCATTCCCTGCTCTTCATCTCTTCCCTTCCCTCCTTATGTTTTCCCTGCGAGTGATTCTGTGAGTTATCATTTCAGGTTTTGTTTGTTAGTAGTTTTCCCCAGTTCAGTTTTGCCCTCGCTTTTGTTATTTATCGTTCACTGTAAAAAACTCACTTGCATCACCGCTGCTGTCTGCAACTTGGGTCCTCCTTCACTTCTCCACATGACTGCTGTGGCAGACGTGATTATTGGAGGCAATGTTTGAATTTGAATGTCTCAAAAACTATTAACAATAAAAACCTGAAACTTTCACTGCCTTGTCAGCCACCACGAGATGAGATTCTGAGGCTACCACTGTCTTGGCTTTGCCTAGAAATGCTGTGCATGAAATGTATGCTTTGTGGTCCCATTTTTCTGGGACGCCCACTTCCCAGTCCTACACGTCCTGTTATCTAGAACCTGGCCTTCAGTTTGGAGGTAGCACTAAGGCTCACTCCAAATAATGCTGTGCAGTGGCGGTCCTAGCCTGTTTGCCGCCCTGGGTGAACACTCCCTCTGGCACCCCCCCAAATATACCACCACACACACACACACACACGGCAAATCAAGGATTGTACATTAACATAAAACTGTTGTCGACAGTATGTATGCATTGTATGCATTGTATGCAAACAGCTACCAAACAGCCATCATAATTCGTCACACAATGAGAACAGGACAAATCAACAATTGACAATGACTAATTAATATTAAAATCTGCAACATAATGTATTGTTTGGAGTTTAGTCTGTTACTGTTACTATTTTTACCATTTCTTCTTGGAGCAACTGTAACCCACATCATTTCCTTTAATTAATAAAGTATTGTGATTCTGATTGGTTCAGGATGACCTGCCATCATCCAATCACACGTCTGCTTACCTGCATCTTTTGCTCCTTTCTCCTCATTTTTCCTCTTTTTTTCTAAACTGAGCACCTGATGGCTTTGAATTTTTCTTGTCCATCTTCCATTGGTTTTAATTTTGCACTCCAGTATGAACACAAATCCCCCAACGAGGATCACCCCAACATAACCTAACACACCTACACCTTAGTTCACAGATTCACTTTGTCTCTGGTTTATTTCTGGGATTTCACACAACCCAGGATTCAAATCAGGAATACATGATGGGCTTGATTTACAACATTATGAATGAAATGTGCTCTATTTGGAAGCAGCCGGCCCCTCCCCCTCCCCAAGCAGCAGGCGCAGCTTGCAAACGGAGGGCGCCCTTACTCCCAGCAAATGGGCGATAGAAAACCAATCGGTGCCTGTGACATTCCCAATATGCGCTGGCTGATGTCGATATGAGTACGAGCTATTTTTTTTATTTTTATTTTTTGCGGATGCCCGTGATGCCGCCCCGGGCAATCGCCCGTGTCACCCAAAAACCGCTACTGGCCCATTAGTGAAACGTGGCATGCTTAAAGCAGACACAAACTGTTGCAGGATGCATACCACAGGCTCAAAACCAGAGCCGGTAGCAGAATAAGCTGTCTGGCATTGGCAGAGAAGATTTAACAAGTTTTTCATTGGCACAAGCCAAATATTCTGCTGCTCAACCCACAAATGAACTTTCCTTACAAATGTGGCGCCATTTAAGGGGAAGTAAACAGGCTTTCCAATGTTTTAATAATTATTGCCCTGAACCATTGCTATAACAAGACATTTATATATTCATGTTATCTGTGTCAAATATTAATATTTGTTTGATGATTTGTACGTTTCAGTACATCGCTGCAGCTACTGCTCACATTAACAACATGTTTCTTTCTTTTTAGCTGTTTCTGAGCTTAAGAAACCAGTGAAGCAAACAAGACAGCAACTGTCTCAAGTTAGGCAAAGAAAAAAAGTGGGAACAAATTGGGAAAGACTGTCAACGATATCGTTTTGCAAACTTTGGTGAAACCGTATCAAAAACTGTCCTTTGTAAACGTTAGGACATTTTGTCTTTTGTCATCATTTACTTCCACAAATCCTCTTTTATTTTCTTAAGCGGACTTCTTTTGTTCTAAATTCTTGACGGGTTTGGATGGGTGTGTCAGTTTATCTTACTCATCCAATGTCAGACCACGCCCCCTCAGCTCAGCACATAAAGCTGAGCATCACAGTGGGTTTCAGTGCATTCAGCGTCTGATCAAAGAGGGAAGAAGAAGAAATGTCCTGCCTGAAGAATTTCAGTCTCCTCATCTCATGTGTGCTCCTCTTCATCATCCAGCCAGGTGAGTGATGTTTTCTACTGTAATTTAATTTAATGATTGGTAATTTTAATCTTCATGTAAGTAAGGGTAATGCAAAGTCACACTGCTGATCTCCTTCAGGTGTTTGTTTCACTCATCTGTTCTTCACTTGATCATCAGCTGATTTATGCGTCCTGATGTTTTGTTTCTGTTTCAGGTCGTGGGTCTGAGATTATTAATGGGAAAGAAGTCGAGCCACACTCACTGCCTTTCATGGCCTATCTTAGAACTGTGACTAATTCTTGGTGTGGAGGGACATTAATCCATCCACAGTGGGTCCTGACAGCTGCCCACTGCACTGGGTAAGAATCTGAGGTCTTATTTTCCTCAATTTTAAAAATAATGCAGTATTTATTTTCAACAGACTATTATTCCTTCAGTAACTACCCAGAGGTCACTACCCTCACCTGTGGTCACGAGCTCTGGGTAGTTACTGAAAGAATGAGATCAGGGCCAGAGCAGCAGAAATGTGCTTTCTGTAAACGGTGGCTGGCCTCTTCGTTAGAGAAAGCGAATATTACACACTGCTATAATTATACATGCAAAGCTAATTACATTGAATGGAGAGGATGAATATAGAATATTTAAAGCTGATTTTTCCCTCTCTTGTAAGCACAATATCTGTACAGAGGTGTTCTAGAAAGTTTTATTTAAGATGGAATAACAAGCAAAATATAAGTGTTGCACTCACTTAAAATAACACAGAAGCCACAGCTACATACACATCAAACATTTTATACATTTCTTAATCTAAAACATTTTATGTACATTTTAATTTCTTCATTCAGCTGGAAGAAAAAATAACGCAGATTCACCCAAAGCTCAGTAACAGCTATAACCCAGCCATATGTAGTAATACACAATAATAAAGAACTACGATGACTGTTTTAGAAGCCGCTGATCTGTTAACCTTTTAAATATGTAAACCTTCATCACCAGATTGTGTTTTTTCTTTTACAGGAGTTATTGGGTGATCCTGGGAGCCCACTCCAGAACGAAAAACGAAAGTTCCAAGCATCAAAGAGTCGTTGAGAAAAGTTTTCCTCATCCTGACTACTGTTGTGCAAGGTTGGACGATGACCTCATGTTGCTGAAGGTA
>NW_005188559.1:14223-15293 GCF_000239375.1 Pundamilia nyererei
GCTCCGGACTCGTGAATCTCAACCCAGCAGCAGCGGTAACGTTTGCACGTCCTCTCCCGTTAATGCGGCAGGTAAATAATCAACTAACAGTGCATATTGTGTTAGCGCGATCTGCCTTATTACAAACCTGCCATTACTGTGCATTTAGGTGATCGTGATGAGACAGACAGACAGAAGCTGTGTTCCAAAATGTCGGCTGCATCCTTCGGAGGACCCGGCCTTCGCGGCCTACGTGGGCCGGGTCCTTCGAAGACCGAGAAAGCCGGAAGTGCGAGGCTGTGAAACGGAACGGTCTAGCCTTCAGATTTGCGTCACCGCTGTGTCGGTGGACATTAATAAACTCGGCCGTCTGCTCCTTGCTATCTAAAATATAACAGGGCACTGGAGTAAACTCTCGACCGTCTCACACTTCTGTTTAAGTTTTCTGTTTGACGTTTATTCAGCTGTGTGAAAATCCCGGAGGAACCCACCCGATAGATTAATAACGTTTTATTTAATCTAATAATCTAAAACCTTTGATCTCAGCCAAATCGATTTACTCCGGAACAAATAAAACACAGAAAAAATGAAAACAATTACATTTTTAAGTGACTTATATATCGTGTTTAACCTGAGTAGCAAAAGAGCGGGGATCTGAAAACGATGAAGCGATTTCGCTGTTCTCGCCGACTCGAGTGACCACTGAACCCCCCGGCTTGCTATCGAGGTGGTGGGTAACAGACGTCTCTAAACGTCGGCGCACTTTTGCAAATATGTGATGTCTTGATAAACCAAGCGGATATTTGAAAGCTTCTTTCAAATATGTTAAAAGTTTATTTTGTGACCAAGAAAGAGTAATAAGACTAATTTTAAAACTTAGCAGCGGCCGCCATTGTTGGCAGCTGAAATTTTGCTGGGCCGTGCTATGAATTCTGGGATATGGTGGGCCGCAAAGGACACACCCGACCCATCCTTCAAATTCGGGGAAATGAAGGACTCATTTGACGGCCGCATTTGAAAGAGTCGATGAATTGGTTGGCTTAGATGCTGGCAGTTCTCGCTGCAGTCTGCTGGTAGCGTCTCCTTTCAGG
>NW_005188559.1:17080-17942 GCF_000239375.1 Pundamilia nyererei
GCAGATGAGTGCGGCTGCAGTAAAACCAGGGAGAAGCAATTTTTATGTGCACACAAAACCCGCGACTGTAATATGAAACAGAGATTATTCAGACTGTCAAACAGACAGATTCAGCAGCTCATATACAACCAACTGAAACTGAAGATGAGGCTTGTGGACAGGTTTGTTGAAAAAGACACAAAAAAAAATCTTCTTTTCTTCATTTTGCATTACTGTTGCTTGAAAACCAAAAAACCAAACATCTTTTTCTACTTTCTAATAAAGCTGGAGGCATGAATAAAAATACACATTTGCTCTCTTTTTCTTTGATTGTACTGCAGTTTCAAACTGTACCTTTCAAAGTATCATCGTTAATATAATGAGTTTACAGTTACAGTCTAGTTTGAGGCCTAAGAAACATTTTTACTGCTTTTTTCAACTCTTTTGATCAGCTGTAGATTTTCTTGTACAAAACTTTTCTTCAGAAGAAATGAACACAGAGAATATTCACTCATGGGAAACAAACAAACCTGAGAAATACACAACTGACAGCTTCACATGTTGAGGATCTCCTCCTCCTTAGGATTCAGTGACACGATCTTCACACATTCACCTCCATCAACACTGTCTTTTGTCATTGATTACTTCCACAAATCCTGATTCATTTCTTTCTTTTTGTTAAATTGGCTGAAAGTATCAGTCATATACTCGTCTGCACCCGAGCACTCGAGTCTTGTGTTAGTCATAAAAATGTGTGTGTTCATTTATTTCACTGCTTGAATGCCAGTTTAGCTCCTTAGGTAGATGTTTTTATATAATTATTGTTATCATTAATTATCATTGTTACCAGTATTGCTGTGAATTTGGTGGAACTTACACAGTG
>NW_005188560.1:0-17909 GCF_000239375.1 Pundamilia nyererei
CAATGGAACCAGAATTTCTTCATTAGACTTCCAGGATTATCCTAATTAGGTGAACAAGAAGATCCAAGTTGGCAGAACTTGTAAATCTTCGTTAAGTCAACAACAGTTGGCAAAAGTTGAGAAAACTCAAAAATCTCTTGCATCATGTTGCCTTGAAATTTTAAGTTTTCTCAACTTTTTCTTTTTTACAGTGTGAGTGAGTTGAAACCGTATAGTTGAATTTAGAATGTTGCCTCCTTTAAGCTCTGGGAAATGGTTTGTCCCAAATTGCTCACCTATTATTTCTACAACCCAGCTCCGAGCAAAGCTGCATCTCAAACCTAGTGGTTACTCCTCACACACTGTAGACAGGAAACACAAACCCCTGTAGCAGCAGAATGATACTGTTTTTGAATGTTTTTGTATTATCTGGGTCTTACTGATGGTTCAAAGGGTTTTGCTCTCATTTTTAATCTAATGAAAACAATGATCCCTCCCCCCAAATCATACTTTATTTTGCTGTCTCTACTATCAGTAATACTTGTGTTGTGAAAGCCCAAACACTGGGTTATTAACCTGCCAGAAAACAACTAAATATTCAATAACCTTCTATTTTATAACTATTTGTTGTTTTATTTAAAGAAAAAAGACAACCAATAACAATTGAAAAGTATGTCCACACTAATCTTCCTCCTGGGTAAGCCTTCATAAGAGTCATGACAACAACAACTAAATCCTTAATGATGAGTAATTGCATCAAAAACTCATATCAGTTACCTCCCAGGTGAGTCAACAATGCAAATCTCCCAAATAACAAATGGCGACATGCCAGTAATTGTTAAGCTATTATAAGCGGATGGGCTAATTACTGTACATCTGCACTGAGCAGGGGAGGTTGCCATTATTGCAGCAGATTTCCCACTGCTGTCAGTCTAGCTAATGGGAACCTGCACTACAGGCTTCCAACTTTAGTGCTCATTTAATCTCCTAATTACATGCTGGTTGACCTGCACTTGGAAAAGTATGCTAGGAAACATAACTTTTTGTCTTTTTGTGTTGTTGTGCTCCTCAGTTTGATCCCTGTCATCAGGAACTAACTCACAAGTGTCACGCAGTGCAATAAGTGAAAAAGCCATCAGTAATCGCAGAGCCTTCAGATGATATCAATTTTCATGCAAACATTCATCTAATGATTTTACTAGTTTATACAAAATAATTGAGCAGGAGGGATGGCCGCTCAACAACAGACACCCTGCCGTGCATCACATAGCACTTCAGTTCCAAATATGACGCACCACACATGTTCACAATATTTGAAAAGAGCCATTTGGACAAGAAATAGATGTTTACAACTTTGTGGAGCTGTTTTTGAGTTTTACTGCTTTTCTCTAAAATTTACATTTTTAAGCCAAAACTAGGTCTTAATAATAGTATAGAGGTTTAATTAATCTTCAGATTCAGGGGTCTTGATTCCTATTAAAACAGAGGCATAAACTCAAGCACCTAGCCATGCAATCTGCCTACAAACACTTGTGAAAGCATGGAGTGTTATAAAGAGCTCACTCAATTTAAGCATGTTCCTGTAATAGGATGCTGTTGCAACAAAGCAGTTTATAAAATATCTCCCTCATAGATATTCCTCAATCATCTCTAAGTTTTATTGTTAAAAAGTAGAAGTAGGGATGGGAATCGAAAACCGGTTCTTGTTGAGAACCAGTTCCCACTGTTTTGATTAATTGGGATTGTTTGCCATTTTTGCAAACGATTCCCATATCGACTCCAGTCGCCTCGAGTGATGTCACCACGTTGCACAGCATCATTTACCTGGCAGGAAACACGGCGCCTAAGCGGCACAAACGCTCAAAAGTTTGATTATACTTTACGAGAACGGATGACAACAGGGCAACTTGCAATACTTGCAAAGTAGATATTTCATCAATGGGAGGAAACACTACGAATATGCAAAAGCATTTGCTCACAAAACACACGATAACCTTTAATGAATGTCGTGCTTTTAATTCCGACTAGTGAATTTCAACCCAGCAGCAGCGGTAACGTTCGCACGTCCTCTCCCATTAATATGGCAAGTAAATAATCAACTAACATTGTATATTATGTTAGTGCGATCTACCTTATTAAAAAAAACTGCTATTACTGTGCGTGGAATTTAGATGACCATGATGAGAGAGACAGAGTCTGGCTGGCTCAGATGCTGGCACTTCTCGCTGCAGTCTACTGGTAGCATCTGCTTTCAGGTCAGGATAGACGAATGTCACCGAGCAGTGACACGAGCAGCCACACGTTGCAAAAACAACAACAACAAAAAAATACATCGGCAGGAAACCTGTTCACTGGGAACTTCATGGCATGGGTTTCCAACTCTGAGCTGCTCCTGTAGGTTTAATGTTTAAATGTCCAGGTATTTTTCTCTATATAGTGAATAAACTAATATAATTTTGCCCGAGAGGGCTTTACAATATTTAAATCATGGAACATTCTCTATACTCAAAACTCTTCACTACTGGAAATACAACTTTGAAACAGCTATATTTAATTTTAGGTTTTATTCCTGGAAGAGCATAGCTGTAATAGACATATTTAGACAGAAAAAAAATAAGCTTTCTAGCATGTCTCTAGTATTGTCACAGGGTCAGTTTAATTGTTTTCCAAAAATTGCTAACTATTGCTAACTAAACCTTGTGCAAGTGAAAACAAAACTTAATGCCCTGGCTACATTTAATGTGTTATCCTGTATGTAGACTGCTCATGGAGCATATGCATAGCAGAACTTAAGCCTAGAGCTACAGTGCTCATATGTTCATATACATTGCAGCACAGGCTGACACATCTTTTTTAAAGGTCTATAATGAAGTATTGTTCTGTCCTCACATTACTTGACCTCAATGCAGCCTTTGATAGTGTTAAACATAATATTTTACTTTACAGGCTTATAGTTTTGGCTGGTGCTGCTGGCTCCGCAGAACACTGTTTTTCCTACTTTTTACCTGGAAGGGCTCTGTTGGAGTGAGCAAGTTCTTCTTTAACACTAACCTCCTCAATGCTAGGCACATTATTATATTACTTCTACATCCTTTGTTAAGCCAAAAATAATTTGATCTTAAATAAATGATATTTTTCCTATAATTTTTACGCTGATGACATTCAGTTACACATGTAATTTAAGCCTCACCAAATGGATAGGCTGTCCACCCCAGTCCTTTGTTTATCACAGATCAGTAACTGGCTCTCCAACAGTTACCTTGTTTAGACCGTTATCATAGCTCTTCCTGAAATACATTCAGGAATCAGTCAAACTCTTGCTTCCTTTTGCTCATTTGTGTTGATAACCTAGATGTAATATGTGATTCTTCCATGGGTTTTGATTCACATATCTCATGTTCCTTTTCCTTTATTTAAGAGATATTTCTAAGCTGCATGCTATAATCTCCTGGTATGCCCTCTTTTCTGGATTAAATAAATCATCTTCTTCAAACCTCCAAGAGACACAAAATGTGACAGCCAGATTAATTAATTCTCAGTAAGCTACATTACTACTGTTTTCTACTCCTTATAATAGACACCAGTTGATTTTCAAGTTAATTCTCATACTTACCTACAGTGACCCTAATTGACAAAGGCCAGACTCCAGTCTTATTAGCTGTTTTTTGTTTGAGATTAAAGACTAGGATGGCCTAAGATGCTAGAACAGACAACTTCAGCTACATTTTGCTGACTTGGTGTCAGCTTGGCGTTCTTCAAAAAGCAGTTTGAATCTTTCCTGTTTCCCGTTCCTGCTTCACTATGATCATTCCTAGAATTTTAGTTTGTTGAACGGTGCTTTGTGGCTTCATGTCTTTGAAAAGCACTTTATACATAAACTTTACACTGGTCACTTTAAACCACTACAAACTGTAAATTGTAAATTGTAACTTCTCCTAAGACTTCCCCTAAGACTTAAGCATATATTTATTTTCTTACTCTTTTTATATCTATTTATTAGCTTTTTTGCACTGATGGAACTGGAGCCTCGTCATCTCGTCTCTCTATATGCTGCAATCGATATATCGGAGTTGACAATAAAATTTACTCTGAGTTTCACTTTTGACTTGAATTTCTTACTTACTGACACTACAAACATGGATATGAAACAGTCAAACCAAAGGGGACACTTCATAATTTTGATCTTTTTTTTTTTTTTACTTTATAGAAACTTCACATT
This sequence comes from Pundamilia nyererei, assembly GCF_000239375.1. Taxonomy (NCBI): domain Eukaryota; kingdom Metazoa; phylum Chordata; class Actinopteri; order Cichliformes; family Cichlidae; genus Pundamilia; species Pundamilia nyererei. The sequence continues at coordinate 4,199 of NW_005188560.1, forward strand.
TTTTGCAAGTCCCATATATATAATCAGTTTAATTTAAACTAATATGAATGCTTCACGACTCAACCTGCTGAAAAGAATAAATAAAATAAAACAGTGTGCTGAGTGTTGGGACTGGCTGTGTGGCTGACAGAGCTGGATCCAAGTACAAGACGGAAGCACGAGGAATAAACTAAAACAAAGTACAAAATAATACCAGTCAAAAACAAGGAAAACCTATTCTTCAAACCAACAAGGAACTCATACTTTGAGGGAGGATGCAACAAGGAGCAGAAGGAAACAGACAATTCAAATACATGAGAGGAGATGAGGGCAGAGTGGACACACCTGGGGAACACAGCTGACAGAATCTAACTAACGAGACAAAACTGGACATAATGCACACAGGATGAGAGACTATCATAATAAAACAGGAAATCACTATGACTGAGACCAGGGCTAAGACCAACCTTAGACAAAGACAGAAGAGAAACAGAAACATGACTGGAAGGACAGAATAGGAATACAAAAAGGAATTAATAAACCTATGAACTAAGCAATCAGAAAATATAACATTACACGAAAAAGGAATTATCATTATTATGAGAATTATGATGAGAATAATCAAGCCCAGGGACACAATATAACCAGAAGACTAAAAAACACAGAACGTAGAACCAAAATGCAACACAAAAAAATACAAACTCAAAACCCTTAGTCCAAGACCTAGGAATCTGTTAAATTATGTAATGCAGCACAGACAAAGGAGCACAAACATTTAAAGCCTTGCTGATTATTTTGTTTGTCACTGCAGCTCAAAGGGTTCAGGTTGTTGTAGATTTATAACATGGTTCATCAAAGTGAAACCATCTGATAAGAAAGACTGAGATTACTGTGGGAGTAAAATGTCTTATCTTTATGCTCATAGCATGTTGGATGTGAAAATGATCCTGCAGCTAAGAGAGTAGTTACAGTCTATCACCTAAAATCACATTTTTAACAAACTCATTTCTTTTTACCAGATTGGAATTATGTCTTTCTTCAAGGCATTCAAGACTTTTTCAGTAGTAAAAAAAGTGACTATTATCTTTCTTTAACCTCAACCTAGAGCTCTGATCATCTATGTATAATCATAAAAGAGCTTTGTCTGATCATTTTACTCTCACAATGAATATTCCAATTATACATTAATCAACATGTGCTTATTATGCTGATTTGAAAAACAAATTATACTCTGCGCTGCATGTAACTGTATACAGTTGCAATTTCAGGAGAAGTGTATGCTAAGCAAAATATGTAAATATCTAAGTATACCTGCTGCAGGGGCTCTGCATAACATTAATGTCTGCTTGCTCCTTTTTTCTATCATTAACTTTATGCATTTAGACTATTTCTGGCAGGCACCCATGAGTAATGTAAGCTTAAACATTTTTCAAAGTAACATGCCATACGAAATGCAATATTTATCCACCAAGATAGAAGATCTCTTCTTCCTTCTTTTCTGCAGCAAATTAATCTGGATTTCACCTACAACAGGTGCTAACTGTCATGGTCCTGAGTCTGCCGACTCAGTGTTTTGTGTTTCTTTATGCTTTTGTTTATCCTGAGTATGTATTCTGTTATGATTTGCCATTTGTTAGGTTTCTGTTCTGTGCTTACCCTGGTCCCACTTCTGTGATCTGTCTGTTTAGTTAGTTTAGGGTCTTGTCTGGTTCTTTGTGTCTGAGTTTCCTGTTTTATTCTGAAGGTCCCTGTCTTGTGTGAGTGTGTTCAGTTTACGTTTCCCCTGTCCCGTCAGCTCTGACACTAACAGAACCAAGACATCACGTAAAGACAAGGTAATGTATTGGGAATGGCTGAGAAACTTTTTAAAAATAATAACAACTTTCAACAATCCCAAGAAGGAGAAGCTAGTACAAAATAAGAAAATATGATTTGCGAAGGCCATATTTCATGATAAGCATGTTGCCATAGGGTGTTTTGGTCCCACTGCTGCGTTGTTACTGTGCTCTTTACAGGATTAGTAAAAAATAAAGTTTAACCTTCAGCATGTAAATGTTGAAATGCAAATACTGCCCACTCACAGACTACCAAGGAAAAACCATGATCTAAAACTCTTCACAAGGTCAGGAACTGGTTTCTTATCATAGTCTGAGACTAATGGAGAACCTAATTTTGTAATGTAGTCATTTTAAATTTAAAAATCAAAGTTTCATCAACCTTTATTGTATTCAGCCTCATCCATGAAACCACAGAAGTCTCATACATCCCTCTTAACGTTATTAGTAGCATGCAGGACTCCATAACTCTTTGTTACATGTCACTCCTCATCCATCCAAATCCTCTCAGCCAGAATAAAACGATATGTTTATCTTGTCTTTTGTGTTTTTTGATGGCTTATTAAGAATTATGCACTGCCGAGTTCAAAGTGATGATTGGCACCATGCCCGTGTTCTTACAGGAAAATGTACAGCAATTTAATTGATTTATTGCAAAAAGGCTCTCAAAAAGAGGTGTGTATATGCTCCAAAAAGAGTTTCTTATGATGTTCATACTGCTTGGATTTCTCATGGTTCTGATGGACAAAGTTTGACTTGTCATCGGTCAGGATAGATTTCATTCACTACAGATTTCAAACTTACATTTAGGCGCAATAGTTCCACAACTGAAGCTTTCTATGATGCATTTCATGTACTGCAGTGTGTTTTGAAAGTTTGAGCCCACGCCAACCATTTGGCCTTTTTTGCCCTCGTGGGATGAGGTTTAGAGACCAGAATTCACGCTCTGAGACCTTTCGTCTCCTTTCCACTGGACGTTTGCTGATTGGAGTCTTGTGTTCTTGATTTAGAAAGTTTTGCTTCTGTGCTTTTTTTTTTTTTTCCCTGGAAAAAAAATCAAATCAAAATCAAATCTAAACTTTTGCTTGGCCTGATCGTGCTTTTGAGTAAAGGCTTTGGAAATAGGACAGCCCTTTTTTTTCTGAGAATAAAATTTGATTTCATACATTCTTTTACTTAATTTTGATATTTAAATATTGATATTATCGTGTATTTGCCACTTTTTCAATACTAGGTTGTGGAGGCAGCAGCTTAAGCAGAGAAGCTCAGACCTCTCCCCCCCATCCACCTCTTCCACCTCATGGGAGATGGATGGGAAGAACACTCAGGTGTTCCAAGGCCAGCCAAAAGACATAATCTTTCCAGCATGTCCTGGGTCTACCCTCCTCCTCCTCCTGATAGGACGTGCCCAGAACACCTCAACAAGGCAGCACCCAGAAGGCATCCTAATCAGATGCCCGAACCCTCTCAGTTGACCCCTTTCAAGGAGAAGCATCTCTACTCTGAGCTCCTCTACGTTCCACAACATACCAGTGCAGCATCTGCATCACTGCAGATGTAGCACCAACCCATCTGTCAGTCTCTGAACCTTTCCCCTCCATGGTGGTCAACATTCTCCTCCCTGAGCTAGAGTGGGCACTCCACCCTTTTTAGTTTTACCATGGCCTCAGATTTGGAGGTGCTGATTCTCATTCCTGCCACTTCATAGTCAGCCGTGAACCACTCTAGTGTGAGCCCGAGGCCACCACCTAATGCCAACAGAACCACGTCATCTGCAAAAAACAAAAACAAGATCCTAAGGCAACCAAAGTGGAAACCTTCATATTTCCCATTCATCAATATGCTAGTTAACATAAATATTTATTTGTCAGTACTTTTGAAAACTTCTGTATCCTCAAACCTTCTTAATATTTCTGTTTGCAGTGACTCTTTCCTGCTGCTGAACTGAGAGACCTTCAGAATGGCTGCCAGAGGGTGCATTGCATAACCACGCTCCCTCTGAAATACATCATATTATTTTCATACAGTTTAAACAAATGGATCATTCATTCCTCTAAATGTCATGAGTTATTATCATGTGAATATTCTTATTATGGAAAAGAGTTAAGAAGTTGGACAGAAAGTTACATAACACAAAAGCATTATGGTGCACTTTTCGGAGAGACAACCGCACTGAAATCTATTGTTAAGTTTAGTATGGATCCAAATGCAGAATAAAAATGGCAATAAAACAAATAGAGATTTATAGCTGGCAGTTAGTGTTCAGGGAAAAAAGTGAACAAATTCAAAATGATACAGACTGCAAAAAATAACACAGGAAAACAGGAGGGAGATGTGACACAGAAGAAAATAGTCAAGACAGCCGGAAAGACTTGAAGTACAGCCCAACACAAGACACCAGAGAAAACTAATTATCAACATCAAACAGGAAGCAAGTAAAACAGAAATGCAGAATCCAGAATATTAACAGTTAACCAGACGTCAGACTGAGAAACAGAATTTAAAGAACAAAAGGAACAGACAAGAAAAGACTTAATCTACCATTTAAAAAAATCAAAATGTGAACCAAAATGCAAGATATCGATTTTGAATCTAGAATAATGGAATCAGAGACTCAACAATAATATTATCTGCTCAACTGAAAAAGAAATCAGAATAAATATATAAAGTTAAAAAAAAAATTAAAACTGAATTCAAATGCAAAAATAAAACAAAAACATATAACTATGTCTACACAGTTTGTCTACAAAATGAAACAACAGCGTAAAAAGAGTAGAGCAGGACAGTTCATAAGGTTCATTTGCACAATTAAACAACAGTTGAGAAAAAGTAGAACATAAAGTGACACCATGCTGTTGCTGACTTATGGGACTGTGTGAGTCACTCGTTAAAAGTACAATGCACTGAGCCATAAACCCTCTTCTACTGTCAGGCAAATGTCCAGGCGTTCAGCTAAAACTTTAATTTAAGTCTAATGTAGATTACAGCAATTTAATTGGTCTATCCAAGAAACTGTCGGATCCGCAATTTCCTGTGACCGTTTCATTTTAAGAGGTGCCACTGTGACACATGTTGAACATCGTAACGTCACAAAAGAAAGGGCTAGGCTTTTTAAACATCCCCCATTTAAGCTTCCTTTAAGTTACAACCAGCCTAGGGATTATACAATTCTGCTGCTTAGTGCAAAAAAGGATGCACGTCTATTCTTTTAGTAAGGCACATGGGCACTTTCGGTAGATAAAGTCACAGCAAAGTCTCAAAAGAGCTGACGCAGATGTGATTTGACGGACTGATCAGTGAGCCCTGCTCACGCTCCTTCAATCACTGTCTGACTCTTCAGCCTCATTGTCTACGCATCACTAAGCATGACTACACATCTGTATGCATGACCAAAGACACACATCTTTGTCTCCCTGAACTTGTGCTGAGTTTCCATGAATTTCCAAGCCCCTAAATCCTGAGACAAAAAGTAAAGTCAGATAACATGCCTGCCTCTTCTGGAGGAAGGATGCCCCTTGTGTCTCTGTCATCTTTCTCCAGTTAAAGGGGATAATTTCCCCATCTTAACCGAGGCAAGACAAGGAAGGCATGTGCTGTACATGGTGCAAAGCTAGTTTTTATTCTGTCAAAGCTTTCAGTTTGCTGAGTCACTCAGCAGTCTCTGATGGGCTGAACATTAAAACATTTGTTGGTTAATTCAGTGTATTGCATTTCTATAACTTAAGGTTCATCTGTGTGTTATAAAAAAGCTTGTAAAGCTTAGAGGAGAAAGACTTTTTGCAGTGCTAAATGCTAATTAAGATAGGGAGCTAACCGCTAATATGCTCGTAAGTCAGCAACAAGCCAGGAGTAGTAGAAGTACTGTCAGTGCCACAATTTATTTAATTTTAACTGTGCTGTTTATCCCATTTTGAAATGTGACATGTATAATTTAATTCAGAAAGGTTTGATAAAGGCGGCGAAAAGCTCTTAGCTGTAGTAATATTTGCTTTGGTAAAGCCCAAAAGAAAATAGAAGTTGTCTAAAAATTTATATTTTACATGCTAACTTGCCTCCAGCACTAGAAACCCGCTAGCTCTAGTTAACAGTTTTAAATAGGCCAAAACACTGATCTTGAATTAAATCTTTCACATGAACACGTTGCCAACAGGAAGGAGTTCAAGATCACATTTAATCAATAATTTTATTTAGAATCAAACATACATTCATAAATGTAGGCAAACTGCAAAAGCCACAACGGGGTTTTAGAAATAATACAAAAAGAAGAAAAAGGAGCCATATGCTTTCTTCATCTATAGGTCTATTTGCATATGGCACGTCTGTGTGTGATTTTTTGCTTATATGACTGTGTTTGTGTTTGTATGAGTGTACGTGGCTCATCTGCTGCCTGTCTGTGATGCCAGTGACACGGCCATAACCCTGAGCCCTAGACCACTACCAGCAGCTGAGACAGTGCCAGAGGGAGGGAGTCGCCAGCTGGAGGGAGAGGATGAGAGATATACCCTTCAAAGTTGGAGCAATGATACAGCCTCTCAACACACTTTGTCTTTGCACTTCTCATTATGTCTCAACTATCAGCAGTGCAGATGGGAGGATATGCAATAAGCATCACTCACTCCGAAAGCAAACCAGTGTGAATTTCAATGCTCCCTATCAGATGGTTGATCTCTTAGTGTTCTTTGAAAGTCTTCTGTAATCACATTTCATTGAGCTATGGAAAGTTGTGAGGGCGGTGCCTGAAAAGACACACAGATCTCCCCCTGCTTCTGGCTTACTTTTATCACAAAGGTCCAGGTTGTGTTGGTCTATAGCAATGGGACAAGTAAAGAAACAAGATGGAGGACCCCTTTTGTGCGAAAAGTTTTCTTTGGAGACACAAGACTCCAAAGAAAAATTGACGTGTCACTGCTTGTAGAGTATATTTACAATTGCGACCAGAAATTATGGTGTTAAATGAACGAAAGCCAAAATAAAAAGCTTTGCAGATCACCTCAGCACCTGCGCTACATTTACTTTACAAATAATGTTTGTTCTCACAGGTGGTCAATAATGAAGAGAGTTGATTTGGGACTATAAGGAACATTATCGTGCAAAAACTGCTGATCAGAACTTTCTGTTGATAGCTGGCTAACTACAGTTTTTACTCATCAAAGAAAAGTGCTGAGCCCTTGGAAATGAATGACATTGTTAAATATAAACTGAACTCCACAACTACAAACCCCTGCATCAAGTGTTACTTTATTGCCATGGAGGAAAATGTGTGTCTGATTGACAACAGGGACTGCCTTTAATGTCAAGACGTCCTTTTGTGGGATGTGGTGCAAAGCACCCGCGTGTAGGGATGCAATTTTTCTGTTGAGGGATCACAAAGCCTCAATTGGCACTGACAGGGAAATCTGTAGGGGTATGATTGTGAGGAATACACTGCCTGATCTGGACTCAACTGGGTTTCTATTTTTGGACCTGGGTGCTGATTACAGTCTATTCATAACGGACATCATGTTCCAGCATGAGGTTATTTATTGGTGCAGTTTTTTACCAGCACACCGTGTGCAGTGACGGTATGTTTTGGCCCCTTAGGTGACGAGAGAAGCTGAACTGCCAGCTGATCATGACCAGGCAGTAGGGAAGGACGCCTGGTGTACAAATCTGTACAGTGTGGCCCCAGTCCAAGAAATCTTAAATTCCAACCTTCAGCAGACAACAGTTCAAAGCAGCAGCGGTGACGCCGAATCATAACGAGCCTTATTCTGCACCTCTTAGACTTTGCAAAACAATTAAAAACATTGCATAGCTGTGCAAGAATGTATGCAATATATGCATTATTATAACACTTATGTTGCATCTCTCTCACACAGTGTCTATTACATTATCCATATATAAATATGGAGAGGCAGGGTTTATGTGTTACATCACTTGAAAATCAAAATCAAAACACCTCTGCCAAGAAAATGGTTATGTTTCCCTGCTCATCTTCTCCAGATACATATAAGGCTTTAGATTATTCCTCTATTATTAGCATAATGAAAAACACCTTTCAACTTCAACCAAATTCAATACAGTATATTTCTTTTGCCACCTGCTAGCCATTAGAAAAAAAACTTAAGTTACTTCTGCATTCACTTGACTTTTCAGACTCAAGGTGTACATTCATGTTTTTTTTATTAAATAATACACTCAAAGCTTCTGTAGTGTCCTAAGTTAGGAAATCTTCCAAAAACTAGCCACTTGCAATGACTCTTGCAACTCCTGCATGTTGAATGGGCCCACTCAGAACCGTATATCATAAATCATAAATGGTGAGAGACGTGTAGAAAGGTAAGTTTGTCTAATTTTATTTGACCAGTTCTGCAAATCGATGAGCAGGAATTCTATCGGGCAATGTTGTAGCATTTTTGGATCATCTAGGGAGGAGGTTAAAGGTGGTCTTGTCAAATATTGATTTGACAAAACCCATCATAACAGCACTTTTTCTTTTGTTGAACTTGAAGATTTGCAGGTTAAATCTGCCAGTCAGAGCTAATACTGAAATCAGAAATACATTCCTAACAAAAGAAGTGTTTCCAAGTCTTGACTGAAAAAAAAGACTTTGCAGACAAAAGGTGGAAGATAAATTCCAAGTTGAACTAGGAGAAACAGCCACAGAGGCTGACAGTACAACTGTCCAGTTACAGCTGTTGACTCAGTCTCACAGTACCAATCGATTAGCTGATGCAGATACACAGTGCCGTACCTGGCAAAGGCTGGTGTACATTTTCTCTCCCTTCCCCCGAGTTGAATATATGCATTTTGGGAAGACAAGGGTTTCCTCTGTGTGTGAGGTGTGCGTAATGAATTAAATCAGACTGTGAGCTTCAATGCCTAAGTAACTGCCCTTCTGCACAGGCGAGAACATTATAGAATGACATCGTACACTTTTCCTTGCATTCACTCTCCACTCGACTGTAAAAGGGCTTTAATGTCATTCCATTAAAGTGAACTAAAGCAACAGACTGTCACATAGGCTTGCATTATCTGTATGATAATTTAAAACTGGTGGAGCAATGCAACATATCAGCTTGAAATTGTGGAGGCTTCTCTGGAATACAGAGAGAAGGATTAATTTCCAACAACGATTTCTTTATTTTATTTATTTTTTAAGCAAACCATTTCTTCCTTTCCATACTCCCTCCCAAGAGAGTCGGTAAAACGAAGTGATGGAAAAAAAGTCCTCTGAAATCCTTCTCACTCATCAAGAAGTCTTATCAAAACCATGGAATGTGATTACGCCTGAGATAAGAAGATCTAAGTAATTATACAGAAGGATATGCTGTCTCTTTTAGGCTGTTGACCAAATCCATTATGTATGACTTAGTGGTTGCTTAGTGAACATAATCCATGATTACTGCACACCTGGGAGGTGGTGTTTGATATATTTCTGTGGATTAAAAATGGAAAATCAAGGCGATTTGTGATACACTACTGAAGAACATTTCTTGAGCTGACAGGCTGTTGTGAGAAGAGAATTAAAATGAGAAGAGACAGTCTGAAGGTTAGGACGCTCAGAGATTCTTTTATGCCTACTGAGAAGGTTTTAGTGGAGGAATAAAAGAAGCGGTGTCTTTGTCTAAAGGACATTCATTTTGTGGCCATCATTTCTGTCTTTACTCGTAATATTTTATCTCAAGACTGATTGCTGAGATCTGTTCAACAAGAAGTCAAACAGGATGAGAAAGAAGAGCTGTCAGACAAACATCCAGAGGTAAACAAACAGACACTTTATTGGTTGAACCGCATATTTGAAGGGGAAATCAAAAGCAAACACACGCAAAGTGTCTATTATAAAATCTCAATTATACAGCAAAAAAATAAAAAACACAAACTGTGAGCCACCATTGTTTTAAAACAACTGCCAAAATGGAATTGTACCATTGTGCATAATAAAAGTGACCGAGAGGAAAAAATAATAACTATTTTATAACTATATTTATGTCCTTTATTCATAAAGCTTTCTCTTTCACAATTTTTTATTCACCAAAAACATGCAAATTAAATATGATTTAAGAAAATGATTAGAAATACACCGATCGACCAGCCAGGAACTGGAATAGGCATATCCGGTATTGTCGACTTACGTTTGGTGACACACTTGCAGCCAAATGCTAACACGTTGTCAGCGTAATGCTCATTACTGTGAGGGTAGACACGAAGTTCACCAAACTAAACTATGAGGGAACCCTCATGAAAACACTGGCAAAAGAATAAAGACACTTAAATCACCATTATCCAGTTGAACATGGACCCTTTAAATGAGCTCACAAAGGCAAAATGGCTAAAGCTAAAGTTCCACAAGCAAAATGCCTTGGTATGAGCCTCGGTATGAGCAGAGGATCAAAGTAGTTATGAGGAAAGTTAAAGAGAAAAGCAGCTGCCTATCTGCTTTTTTCTGGTAAGGTGCTGTATGTCAGGGAAAGGTGGGTGTACGAAAACTCATCTTCAGTTCATTATTTGTACGTCTTCACAGAAATTGCTGAGAGTTGTTGTCTAAGTCAGAGAAGCTCCTGTAACTTCAGTTTAGGATAAACTGTAAAGGCTAATCATTTCTTTTATTGCAAAAAAATTATTTTGCATTGAAGAAAATTTGATTTTTGCTTGTACATACTGCGAGTTAGTGGAAAGAGAATTAGAATCAGCAGGTTATGCTTTGGAATTGGTCAAGAAACTTGCAATCCATTCATCTCTAATTGTGTTGTGTGAGAAAAATGTTAAAGGGCCCACAGTCTCTCACAGCATGAGACACAAAAGTCTTATGAGACGTACTGTACATATAATAAGTACACAAGAGATTACTTTCACATAGGGAATGGTGGGATATCCTCTGTTTACTTTAGTTCTGGACATTCTGAATGTGTTTTCACTAATACTGGTTATACTGAACAAAACACTACCCACCACTCTCTTGGGGTAACTACAAACTGTACTCCCAAAACTGCATGCCTCCCGGGGCTTTTTTTCTGTTTCTATATCAAACTTGATATTTGGAGGGAACACAACTACAAATGCAAAAATTGGAGGATGATTTGATCAGAGATGTGTATGTTCTGTTGGGTTTTATAACAACAAAAGAGAATTTACAAGCTTTACGGTCCTGGCTATAGAGTGTGACTGAAAGCACATGCTTTATGCACACAGACACACACTTACACATGTGGTGTTCAGATCCAGTGTACCCATGGATTATAAAAGTCTGGAGGAGATGTGTCCTTTCATTCTGTCCTTAACCTGCATAGCCTGTTGTCAGCTTGTGTGTGTTTGTGGGATGAGGTAGGGAATGGGGGCTGTATTTGTATCTATATCTATATGTGTGTGTGTGTTTGTGTGTGAGAGAGAGGAAGATGTGAGAAAGATGAGGGGGGAGAAATGGGGCTGTATTTGTTTCTATGCCTGTTTCTGTGCCTCTGTGTGTTTTGTCTTTCTGTTCCTGTGTTTCCTGTGCAAGGTTCCTACATTGTTACATTTTAAACACCTACACCTTTCTGCTCTCCCTTTCCCGCACGCTTTGGTCTCGGTTTTTCAGGATCTTTTCTATATTTCCTCATGTTCTGTCCCAGCTGTAATTCGGGGGTGTGACACAACAGAGAAATATCTTTCATGTGTTGCTCATTGTTGATCAAGGTGGCAAAAATGTTCGTTATTCAGAGAAGCTCAGGGATTTTAGAAGAGAAAGATGAAGAAGACTTCAGAATATGGGGCCTTTATTGGACAGGACAAAGCAGACAGTATGCTGGAGGTTGGGGACAGAGTGAGAGGGAACGATACTCGCAGGAAATGGTCTGGGTCACGTCCCTGCAGTGAGTACTCTAGCCTTCAGTACACGGGTCACCTGCTCCACCAGATGAGCTATAGAACCACTGTCTAATCAGTCTGACAGTCAGTTTGCAGACGACGTTGAGACTGATCATCAGTCAGCTCCAAAAGAAGCCAATCGCAGCCAGCAAGGGGAGAAATATCGATGTCAAAAAATGCTGAGCGTGAATGGCCTTCTGTGATATAGACTGACATGAATCTGCTTCTATTTCATTAAAAAACAACAAACATTAATAGTGATGAGAGACCTTGCTATATATATATTTGCTAATGCTAAACATGTCTTTCGACTTTTTTCTTGGTTATGATGGACTTTTGTTTTTTATTACATTTTGTCAGAAACATGAATAGTAATTTTATTTATAAATGTGCTTAAAAGAGGTAAATTCTAAGTATTTACTCTATATGTGTTCTCTATTGCATGGCAATGATATAACGTACATTTCTAGTATCTGTAAATAAATTGTTATGGGTGTTGAATAAGCAAGGAGCCACCACCTTTAGCCCGAGTTTTCCTGTGGACTGCATCTCCTACTGCTGTGTGTGGTGCACCCACATTACTTGCATATCCTAATCTTTTATTTTATTCCACTTTGATTTCAGATTCTACATTATGTACATTTGTGTAAATATCTGTGCTTGGGGAGATTTCTTTATTAGCTTTGACAGTCCAAATTACTGTTGTATTTTTTATTATGGGTATTCTTGATGGTTTTGGAAAATGCTATAACAATCAATGTGTGCTTAAAATATAAAGCAATACATGTATACATCACTGAGAGGTTCACACTTTGCTTTAAAGTACTTACACTCACAAAGACCCACAAAATGAGGTCAAAATACTTCTTGCAAACAACAACAATAATTTATTACCTTACCTTAATTTAGGGATGTTATAGATCAAGAGATCATGATTATCTTTTTCAGCGGCAGAAAACAAAAAATCTGGTTGTGTATTATGTACATTCTGCTTTTAGACATTTTAGTCATTAAGATAAAGTTTTTCTTTTTTCACAGTGACACTGAATATAAGAAAAAAAAATAAAAGACTTACATTGTAAAGGATCAACAATATGCTAGAGGCCCCATGCTTATTTTTTCAAGTGCACACAGACTAATGGTGGCAACAAGCGATAGCCATCTGGAGATTTCTGTGTCCTCAGCACCTATAGTATTCATCTTGTATGTCTCGTCCTGCTTTCTTCTTCCCCTTTATTATTTCATAGTTGCTCCAGATAACAAAAAGAGAAAGCAGACAGAGCTACAGATAAGAGGGACAATGAGCCAAAAAGGAATGGAGAAAAAAAAAAGAAATACGAGGACAGCAGAGTGCTCTGACTGCTGACAGAGACTCCACAAGGAAAGGAGCCATTTTTTGATGCCTGACTGTGAACTCTAATTCATGGTGAAAAGTTGAGTGTGTCTGCAGCATGGTGAGAGACAAGAAGCAGTGAAAAAATAAGGAACAGGCTGCTGAAGGTGTAGTTGCTCATTTTTTTTCTATCAACATGGGATTAATGAAGGACACTTAAAATCTTAACAAACCACACAAACGCAGACTTGATGCATGGGCTATTTGTTTCTTTTAAGTATAAAGCTTTGACCATTGAGGTAATTTAATATTTGTTTAAGATGGAAATTTCATAAAACATGTTAACTAACAAAATAGCTGGTAGTAGTATCTGATCTCATTTCAACAAAAACAACACAAAACCCCATCAAAATTCCAATGGAAAAAACCTTGTCTTTCAGCACTTCACAGTGGATAGTGCACTTCTCTGCACTCTGTACTTCAGACTGCAATTTGGATAATTGTACACAAGATATAAAGAATATAATTAAATAAAAATGATGTCAGGGTTACGGTGACATGATCACATTTTGAGGCCTAGCTGTGGTTAGTTGGAATATTATAAACTCTGGAAATCACTTCAAGCTGGACTATAAGCTCACTGATGACTAAGCACTTGACTGCAGTCTGTCATGCATATAAATGAAATCATAGTAAAAGGGTTAGAGACCTAGCAAACGCCCAAGGCAGAAGCACTTAA
>NW_005188561.1:0-11171 GCF_000239375.1 Pundamilia nyererei
AAAGAGCCACAGAAGTAAAAGCTCATAATAATAATTGAAACAATCTTTGGAAAAATGACTTACCAAGCATGGCAAACAACTCAAATATGTAGAGCAAAATGTTCTGAAACGGCTTCACTTCAGCTTCGATTGGAGCCGTGCTGGGGGCGGAGTCTGTGAATTTACAGCCCCTGTAGGAGTTCAGAGTTAAGAGGTCAAGAGTTAATGTTTCCATTGTAACACCTCCAGATTTGACAGAGAAACACTCATTTTTAACACTCGATTTTAACTACTATCATTTTACACCTCAGAGTTACATTAAAAGAATGTGACTCTGCTTAGAGTAAAATTAACTCTACTTTTGCAAGAAGACTATTAACACCAAAACATTTAACACTTTTGAATTTGCTGTGTACTAAATATAACATATTTCAAATTGTCAGTAACTTGTCCGACAGTAAATAACTGACATAACTAATTACTTTCATACAAACCAATCAGTAAGTTATTTTGTATATTTTTTAAACGAGTAATCAGTTATAAATAACTATTTACATTTCTGAAGTAACAGTAAGACTACTGACAACATTAACTGTTACTTTTTTTTCTAAAACTATCTTTTGTTTTTCTTTTCTTTACCTTTTTTTCTTAGTAACTCAGGAGGTTATGTTTTTGGTGGCATTTGTCTGACTGTTAGCAAAATAACTCAAAGTTACGGACAGATTTTAAATTTTCAGGAAATGTCACAAATGGGCCAATAAACAAGTAATTCAATTTTGGGAGTGATCATGCATGATCAAGGAATTTAAACTATACTGTACTGAACTCTCCATGTGCTTTGCTAGTCTTTTTAATCTATTATCAAGTACTGCTTTGTTTGTCATTTTAGTTGTCATTTTAAAAGCTCAAATTAAAGACATCAGTCAGTAAAATTACCTTGTACTTTATGGGCATGAATCTAGCTAACTAATGAATGCAATATTGTTTGGTGATTGCTACCTATCAATGCAATAATTTATTTCTGTTTTAATAGATATATTTTTGTTATTCTGTTTCAGAGTGGATTTCAAGAAGATGGAGAGGATCTTGAATCTTGACATTTATAAACATGCAACTGCATTTCTTCTTCAAGCCAAGGAAACCCATCGACTGACACAGGTAATTTATGCCATTAATTTTCCATTGAATTGTATTTCATTGTTATAGAACCTAAAAGCAATATGCTTAACTTATGCTTAACAGTGCTCAAGCTATAACTTGGGCACTGTTCAGACCTGGCATCCTGAATGATCTGATCATAAATGGACAGCTTTAGGTATGTGAATGAAACACCTGACATTAGAATGTGTCTCCATGTACTTCATGGGTGACCACTCAGATCTCACTCCCCCACTATATATGGAAATAGACATCTATGTTGCATCCAAAATCTGCCTATCACTATATTTCCTTAGCATGAGCTAATAATAGAGACAACATAATACACACAACACAAATTTTTAATTTGCATTTCCACCTATGATCCGATTCCTCAAAATGCATTATAATTAAGTGAAAACAAGGTTTTAACGTTGCATAAGGCAATATTATTCTTTACAAAAAAAATTGGGTGGTGGGGGTAACTTATTTTGCTCATTGCATCGCACTAACTTTATGTAACTGAAGGTTTCCTTTTTCAAAAATTGTGTCTCTGTGAGTTTGCATGTTGACTGTGTTTTCATATGAATTTTGTAATTAAGGATTTTCCCTTGCTTTTTCCTCTTCCACAGAGAGCTGTTAACAACATCGTGAGTGGAATCCAGCAATATCAGGCCGTATTATTGGAGCACCTAAAACAACAAATGAGTGACATGATTGAGAGACATTCTGGGGACCTGGATCAACAAAAGAGTGATGCAGTGGGGGTATTTGACCAGTTTGTTGACCCTTTCACTCAAATTGCTTCCACCCATTTGCAGGACAAGACCATCAAAGAACTGTTAAAACCAGTTGAACCAGAGATTGTCACAAAACAAACAGTCTGTTATTCGAAGCGTGGAGACTCCAGAGTTCTTGCCATTAAGGACCATTGTTTTCATTACATACCGTTGGTGAAAAGTTTGGAGCAGCTGCTATCACATCCAAGAATGCTTGCAATGATTGATGAGAGGCCAAAGCCATGCAAGGATGTCTTTCTCCATGTTTATTAAAGTCCCTACAGCATTACAGTTGATTTTATATACAGATGAAATTGAACTATGCAATCCTCTTGGATCTTGGGCAAACAAGAACAAGCTGTTATTGATTTCTTATACCTTAGGTAACATCAGCCCTTAGTACAGATCAAGACTTCCTGCTATTCGTCTGCTTGCCATGGTAAAATCAAAAGATCTTTCCCGTTGTGGTATAGATGAGATATTTGAGAGGATTAACCATGACTAAATTGAGCTGTGTGATCCAATAGTAATTTAACATTATATAATTCACATATAAAACTATGAATTGTAATTTTAAAAGGTTTAAAAGCATGTAGAATAGTATATGTAGGAAAGTATATTTCTCCCTTTTTTTTTATATAATCAGGAAGCAAACACACCACACTGATTCACAGTAATCAATTGCAGAGAGAGAGAGAGGCAGAGAGAGAGAGAGGCAGAGAGAGAGAGAGAGAGCGCGAGCGTGTAATATATGTTATATGTAGCAGTAATAACTAATGCTTTATTTTAAATCCTACACTAAAAATTATGGTGATACATGCATGTAATAGTTCTTAATATAAAATTTCAAATGGCAGAAGAAAACCCATCAGAGAAGCTGTCATTACAGGATGCTCTGAAGCCGTCCTCTGTGTCTCCTCCTGTCTGACCTGCAGGTGAGAAATAGGTGTGAGGTGTCAGCTGTCAGGTAGGTGATGAGTGAAGAACAGAACAGAATCCATTTCCTCTTCAAACTGCTGTCAGACATTATCTACTGCACTCTGATCACATCACTCAGACCAGCTGCTTTCTACAAAGTCTCATCAACAACATCTTTAGAAACAAACATCAACAACCAGGAAGCAGCTTCACCTCTGATCACACACACTCAACTCTGCTCACTCACCTGGAGGATCAACATGAAGGTAGATGATGCTGATGGACTTAGTGTTCTTCTCTCTTAAGACACGACACTTATATGTTCCAGTGTCATAAATTGTCACGTTTTTCAGGATCAGAGCCACATCTCCAGCATTCGTCTCTTGGTCCTGCAAATCCACCCGGTTCTTAACGCAAACTTGACATGGCAGACTGGTATTCTGTTCTAACTTAGCTATGATGTTTTTCTGGGCTGAATAAAGAAACAGAGCAGAGAGGTTAAAGGGATTAGACTTTACATCTACAGTCATTACAGCAAGAATTCAGTAAGAGTAAACACGGCAATTTTCCCATGCAAAAAGAAACATTTTTAAACAGACAATTTTTTAAACAAGAAATACACTGTGTGCACAATTATTAGGCAAGTGGGAATTTTGGCCATATCATAATTTTTACGCATATTGTCCAACTTCAAACTGTATAAACTTGAGTGCTTATCCCTTATGCGTTCCTTAAAGACAACTTTTTGTAGTTCTTGTCCCTAAGGACCCAAAACGTACATATATTTTTTCCACTTTTAATAAGTCACTCTTTTAAACTACTTCTGCAAAATAAGTAGTCATATCAAGTTTTAATTATATTTCGGGGGTTTTAACCCTTTAAATCCCAGTATCTTTACATAACCGCATGTGTTGGAGTGAATTGTTAAATGTTGTCATTATTGTGCTTAAAGTTGTGGACCTTGGTTAAACTGCATGATCAAAGACATCCTTTTGTTCCATTCTCCTCCCTGCCTGTTGAATGCTGGGGGATGCTATAGTGTTTAACTGCAGGAACATTGCACTTGAAGATTCTGTTTTCTTTGCTCAAGAAATGTTTACTTCCTGCCCTTTATGGGCTCACCTGTGTTTGTACAGGGTGGACCATTACAGGAGTTGAGCCATATACAGGGGTGAGGGGAGATGACCCTTTTGCGATCACCAGGAAGACACACACGAGGTGCTTTAATTTTTACAACACACCACATGGTGTTTACAATGGGGTGTGTGTTTTGTAACTGTATCAATTTCAATAAAAAGCTGCAAGAGAAGGCTGGTTCTTTGGAGTTGGCTGAGATCGGTAAGGAGCTCCAAGATCCTGATCCAGCGGGCTTCCCTTGCAAGTGAAAAACCGATCGATCTCTGATCGTCTTGCTTTGTTCACCGGAAATAAGTCTCTGAACCAGCAAGGCCTGCGAGCGCAGACCAAACAGCATGGTTTTTTTATAGAACAAAAATGTAAACATTTTTTATAAAATACATTTCAAGTAATATTTGATTTTTATTATAACCAGGCCTTTAGATTGGTACCAACATTGATTTTGATCCATCATTATTCTTTTTGCAGGGGCACATTTAAAACATAGAATTTTGATGCATGCTTTCAATGGGAAAAATGGTGCAACCTGGTGGATGAATAAAAAAAATTTACAAATTTAAGGCCTGTAGTCCAAAATGAAATCCTAACATAAAGGAATGCATTAACTTATGTTATAATAAATGTGGAATGAAAAATAGCATTCATAATGGTGGTTAATGGGGCTGAAAATGGTTCCTATGATAATGAGTGAGGTTTTTTTGCTGCTCGACCATTTTAAGCTAATTTAAGAAACTCAGACTGAAATTTTAAAATTTGAACAAAATTAATATCCTTTGGCAAGTTTGGCTATATTCCATTGAACACAGTGGAAATAGCTTGAAATTAAAACAAGTGGCAGAACTATGATGTTGATGAGACGCATCATAGAGACCAGTGGTCTGTACTGAACCAAAGGAGGGAAGCAAAGCAGAAACAGACAGACCGTCTTTCAGTCCAACAGATCGATCTTGGTCCTGAGGATCCACGCACTCAAGATGTGGATGTTTGTGCAGGATGATGAGCCCAACATCCCGCAGTCCATCTTTGTTCTGCTCTATAGTCGAGTCATGATCATTGTCAGCCGCAAGAGTGTTCTGTAAAGGCTCAATCCTGATGTGTTGAGGAGCTGAAAGAATAAACACGTCACAAAAGTAAAGAGGTTAAAAAGGTCAATTTCTTACAGCAAGAATTCAGTAAGAGTAAACACGGCAATTTGCCCATGCAAAAAGAAACATTTTTGAACAGACAATTTTAAACAAGAAATACACTGTGTGCACAATTATTAGGCAAGTGGGAATTTTGGCCATTTATGAAATTTTTATATTATTTCTCAATATATCATATGTAGCAGTAATAATTAATGCTTTATTTTAAACCCTACACTAAAATTATGGTGATACATGTATGTAATAGTTCTTAATATAAAATTTCAAATGGCAGAAGAAAACCCATCAGAGAAGCTGTCATTACAGGATGCTCTGAAGCAGTCCTCTGTGTCTCCTCCTGTCTGACCTGCAGGTGAGAAACAGGTGTGAGGTGTCAGCTGTCAGGTAGGTGATGAGTGAAGAACAGAACAGAATCCATTTCCTCTTCAAACTGCTGTCAGACATTATCTACTGCACTCTGATCACATCACTCAGACCAGCTGCTTTCTACAAAGTCTCATCAACAACATCTTTAGAAACAAACATCAACAACCAGGAACTGCCTTGAGGTGCTATATAAATAAAATTAATACATATAAAACAAATAAAATTGAATTGAAGCAGCTTCACCTCTGAGCACACACTCACACTCAACTCACCTGGAGGAACACCAACACTCAGTGTGATGTTGTTGACGGCCTTCCAAAACTCGTCTCTTCCACAGTTATCAATGATCAAAGACTTCAGAATCAAAGACCCATTAACATGCTTCATCTTTGTGTCCTGTGGATACATCCACTTATTAAAAGATGGGTGTTGTTTGTGTGGGTGAATGCTGCTCAAGTCTTCAGCCATGCAACGAAGGAAGGAATCTGAAAGAATGGACACAACGTAAAGTAAAGAGTTGCACACGCACACACGCGCACACACACGCGCACACACACGCGCACCTGGAGGATCAGCTCTCAGGGAGAAGCCAATGAGGTTTAAGTTGGCTATTTCTCTGTTTGCTTTTCTCTGGGCAACAGAGCACTCCGATATTCCACCATCAGCAGTTATTGCATGCTTCTGAATTAAAATCAGTTCTCCACCCTTCATCTCATGCAGATCCACCTGGTTCTTAACGCAAACTTGACATGGCAGAATGGTATTCTGTTCTAACTTAGCTATGATGTTTTTCTGGGCTGAATAAAGAAACAGAGCAGAAAGGTTAAAGGGATTAGACTTCACATCTACAGTCATTATGATGTTGATGAGTCACAAAATAGAAACCAGTGGTCTGTACTGAACCAAAAGGGGGGAGCAAAGTAGAAACAGACAGACCGTCTTTCAGTCCAACAGATCTATCTTGGTCCTGAGGATCCACGCACTTGGGACGTGGACTTATGACGAGTCCAGGGATGGACTGCGGGGGCACTCCATCCCTGTTCTGCTCTATAGTTGAGTCATGATCATTGCCAGGCGCTCGAATGTTCTGTAAAGGAGCTGAAAGAATAAACACGTCACAAAAGTGAAGAGGTTAAAAAGGTCAATTTCTTACAGCAAGAATTCAGTAAGAGTAAACACGGCAATTTGCCCATGCAAAAAGAAACATTTTTAAACGGACAATTTTAAACAATAAATATATAAACATTTACACACACACACACACACACACACACACACACACACACACACACACACACACACACACAGAATATAAATATGAGAAGAAAATTCAAAGTAAGAAATATCAAAATTACAAAATTACTGAAGTCATCACTATGCAAACTAAATTAAACTGGGCACAATTTATGGATATAAATCGACAGAGCAGAGTGCAAAGTGGATTAACCTTAAATATTAATTTAGTAGTGGAAAATTGAGCAGTGCAATGTTCATTCAGCAGTTTGAATAGGTTATATTGAGGATGTGAGGAGTCTGGAGAGATGCCCGTGTCCTAACTGGACATGTAAAGATGCTGGAAGGAGGGAAGATCAGTATAGATGATCCTCTGCAGACCTGGTTGTGCATGGTCTGGCCCGGTCCTGCCTCGTGGCAGACAGTTCAAACCACGTAGTGTCACAAAAGAAAACATCTCTGCTCTCTTTAGTTACTAAGAACTTTGTTTAAGGGGCTCGGAAACTAAAAACAGTCAGCTGCTAATGTTTTCTTTTATTTTTTTTCAAAAAGTCCAGTAAGTAGAAGCTGTTAATAATTAATTAATAATACTTGGTTTCAACTTACCGTCAACAACCAGAAAATAAAAAGGCAGGAAGAAAAAAATAACTCCGTATTTTAACAATCTATTGACCATATTCCTCAACGTCGCTTACCGGGCACTGTGAATTTATACTCGCTTGCGGATTGATACCGGGAATCCGCAAAGGCGTGATATGTTTCACCTTATTGATCAGGATATTAGAAGATCGGTGTGTAACCTCAATGATTATAAGTAAATCTATCTGTCATTACCAAAAAAGAAAACAGAAAAAATTAACACAACCAAAAGGATCAAGTCTAAGCAATATTTGATATGAGGACTATTTCTTCTTCCGCTTAGGCGTGTCCACCAAGGATCACTCCACACAGCCGAGACTTTCATTCGAATTATTAAAAAAGAATAAGAAAATAAAAGACTTTAGCTGCCGAGGACTTCTATAAAAAATGCCATTACAGCAAGGGTTTGAGCAAAGATTAATATTATTAATAATATTATTAATATTAATTAATAATATTATTAATATCATTCAGGCTCTAGGGGGCAGTGTGGGGTTTATATATATATATATAATTTTAATATATTAAGTAATTAATATATTAAGTAATTATATTACTAGTATTAGTATTACTAGTATTATTATTAGTATTACTAGTATATTATTAGTAAGTATATTAATATATTAAGTAATTATATTACTAGTATTAGTATTACTAGTATTATTATTAGTATTACTAGTATATTATTAGTAAGTATATTAATATATTAAGAGTTAGATTAACATGTTAAGAGGTAAACTGAAAACACAGACATGCTAATATCCTCCATTATTTATGATAAAATGTGCAGAGAGCCAATGACTTACAAAAACTATATGGATGAGCATTAAAAAACTGAGAATAAAATGTTTAATATTGAAATTTAACTCTGGATGATCTCATAACAGGAGATCTTACATCAGCTTACATCAACCAATAATATATAGAAACTATATGAACATTACAATATATAAACATTACAAAAGATTGAGAATAAAATGTTTAATTAATAAAATGTTTAATTACTAAAATTAAACTCTGAATTTCCCTGTAAAACAAGATTTTATCCATCAGATCAGCTATATTCTGGCTTGTACTTATCTCAGAGCTCAATCCATGTGATAAAATACCTCCTTACATTTCATCATCACACTATTTTTATAATTCTTTCTATTTATATGATGTTAGTCTAAAGTACTCTTAATTGTTCTTTATTTATTTAGATGTATTTTGATTTATTAAGTCTGTTTTTGTGTATTATTATTTTTAGTACTGTTAGATTAAAAGCTAATATAATTCAAGATATTTAAAGAAAGATAGCTGTTGTAACCATCACTTTCTGAATGGGCTTTTAAGATGCTATATTATACACATGTGTGTACAGAATAAGGGACATGGTGCTGCAGAGATTGCTGTTGCTTAGTGTTTAGCACTGTCGCCTCACAGTCAACAGGTTTTGGGGTTTGAATCTACTGAGCCTGTCAGCATGTTTACTAACTCCTAAAGTGTCTGTATAGCTGTAAATGTGTGCTGACCCTGCAACAGACCTGTGACCTGTGACTTTTCTGATGTCACTCAGACAGATTTTGGAGGATCTCCCGAGGAAACATTTCAACTGCAGAGGCTGCGATCCACTAAACTATACAAGAATATTTAAATGTTACTCAGTCTGGTTCACTGCTTGGCCTCCACACTTGAAATCTTAAACATTCGTATTAAATTGATGAGCTACAAATAAGTTCTGTAAACATAAGGTCCAACTTTATCTTCCTGTAACGCAGCCGAGTGACTTCTGTTCTGTGTTTTTAGGACGTTTTTAAAGTCATTATTCAGCAGGTTTACTTTGATCACATGATGATTTTATCATCTGTCTCAGAGAGTGAAACTAGAGAAAACGAAGAGAAAGGGCCACTAATAAACAAAAATCAGTCAATCAATCAATAAAAAGTAAATAACTAAATAAATAAATACATGAATTCAAATCAACGTTACCCACATCTTTAACAATTAGAACCTGCCTTCAGACAGTGAGACGTTCTTTAGATTCTTAAAGTTTGAATCATGAGTTTGTTTTGAGTAGAAGCACAAGGAATTTGCCTGTAGTCAATTTTGTGCTCTTCATATCAAAAGCAAATATAAATTTGAAATACACAATACACAAGTGTACATCTGCTGTTTACACAAGAAGAACACAGAAGACTGAAGTTGAGGTGACAGTGGTAGTGGAGTTGGCATTTTAGCTACAGAATTAATTTGCATGATAGAGTGCTGTGCAAGTACGACTAATGTCATTATAAGTTCTTCAGAAAAAAGTGAAACAGGAGATTCACTGTAATATCAAACATACATGGACACACAGGATACAAGGCAAGAGAGTCTGTGTACTGAGTCGTTCATATTTTATTAATTGTTATCATTATTTTATTTAGTTTTAGTATATAGTTAATTCTGTTTGACCAGAACAACGTCTGTGAACAACTGAGTCAAAGAGGATTTGAACTTCACTATTACTGCAGTTTGTACAGAGAGATGAGCGAAACAATGCAAGGAGGAAATCTTTAGAGGTAGGCAGGATGATGACAACGATGCTAATCAGGTGATGAAAACATGTGACAGCAGCTCAGGAGCCTCAGAGAAACTAGCTTGCTGAACTGCATTCCAGTCAAATAAGGGATGTTTTCAGTTCATGTGCATGTGTCAGAGGTAATGAGATTCTTCCTGTCACTCAACTCTCTGGATTTAAAAAAAACAACAAAAAAAAAATTAATAATGAGAAAAAAAGGTAAGTAAAAGTCTATGTTGTTGATCAGAGCAGCCTCACAGGGTTAAAATCAGAAATGAAACGGGCCCGAAGCTCGAGCACTTTCATTTTGTTCAGCCTTTTATCGTAACAAATGTTTTTTTCATCCAGTTTTAACACAGGAAACCTGCAGCAGCGTTTCTGTTAATCCATCTGAGACACACACACAGAAATCTTTATTTAAAATCAATGAATACATGCTAGAAACTTTTGGCCTAACAGACACGCTGCAGTGAATGTTGTTGAGTTCTGAAAAGTAATAATAGCCCGAAAATACAAGCAACCATCCACACAAATAAAAATCACAGAACAATAGGAAAAAATGATTGGGAAGAGAACTCATGCCACATAATACAAAAGAAAGGCACACACACACACACACTGGAGAACAAAGGGCTCAGAAGCCTGAGTGATGAGGGTTATTCAGAGCATGGCTCACAGGTAAGATGAATGTAAAAACTGTAGTTTGTTGAGTTTCTACACAGGTTTATCTTGAAAAGTGTTGATCTCAATGACATAAACCGTTTAAATAAAACACCACACATGTCACCCATCTGTGGGCTGTGGGAGGAAGCCAGAGTACCTATACGCCCGTGCAGGTTTCATTTAAACTTATTGTGTAGATACAGAAAGTCTTTAGTGCTCAGGTTTGATGTCAGCAGTTTTTGGACAGGTTTTTAATCTGTAGGCAAAACTTTGTTGAACTGGTAAGCTGTTCATCTGTGTGGAACTGGGTGAGCAGGATTCCAGTGAATTTACTGTGACCACAGATAATGCTGCAAATCTTTATCACATTTTCACAGAAAAGAAACTAAACATGTATCCCCATGAGAAAAAAGAGAAACAAAACCCAGACTTGCTTATTTATGATAAGATCTACAGAGAGAACAGCACTGATGAGAAAAGAGTAAGAATATATTTATATGCTAAAATAAAATCCTTTCTGGAAGAGTGACATAGAAACTTTTACCTTTAGTTACACATTTACACAGCGTTCAGGACACCAGAGTGCTGCAGTCATTACTGCGTGTAATATGTAGCATGTAGCCAACACGTTCT
>NW_005188561.1:11238-13970 GCF_000239375.1 Pundamilia nyererei
GGGTGAATAAAGTCACCCAGTCGCTAGCTGTGCCATTACCCAGCATGCATCACTCCCTCCATCAATGCAGTAACCGATACAAAAGTAATAGCCTATAATTAATTTATCTGCTGTATCTGCTGTTTCTCAGGTAGTTGTTTACATTATATAATTTATTGTGTTCAGTATTTGTCACTGCAATGTGATTTCGGAAATATATAAATATACGGACAACAGGCTCATCTTGTCTCTTGTTCAATCTCTTGTTGTCATTAAACAATGTTTAGGGGGCTCTATTGTATTCAATCGGATCCTGCATGTTAATTTTTGACGCGAGGGGGGTACCCTGTGTGTCGATAAGTGAAACAGAGGGAGCTTGACCATGCGTCCATATATGACCAGTTAGGAGTGAGAACGTGTTGATGTAGCGTGTAGTGGAGGTGGAACTCTTTTCTAAAGCTTTTCTAACATCAGCTACAATCACACTGGGGCCTCCGTGGTTTGTGACACTGCTCTACATTGATCGATTTCGCGACAGTTTGCATAAGTACACAGTTGCGACTGAGGCCCTGATCAAATGTTCAAATAAAGTGATCATCTTCTGTCTCTGTTTCATCTCAGTGAGTGATGAGGGTCTAACATGAAGTCACAGCAGTGCTCTCTGGACCAGATGTGGCTCACTTTTTACACATTTGTACAGCTTTTGGGAAGTCAGGTTGCTGCACTCATCAATGCATTTGACTTCATCTTCGGGTGTGTGTGAGAAACCAACTGACCATAAACTGTTGAACTCCATGTCAGTGAAACAAAGACATTTTTGTTATTTGGGTGTGTCAGAGATGTGAATGTTTCTGTGCTTCTCTTTACATTTCCCTTAAATACACAACTTTGTGTGTGTGTGTGTGTCACTGACTCAACTGTCATCCCCTTTTCTCCTGTACAGCTAGTGCACATCTATAAAGGAGAATCAGAAAAATAAAACATTTTTTTGCTTTAAAGTTGTTACACTTGTGTGATGATAGTAAAGAGTCTGAAATCTTTGTTCCTAAATAGAGAAAAAATAAGACTTTTATTTCAAATGACTTTTTTATTAAAAACAAAGTTTAACAAGCACAATAATTGCTTTCTGCACATTGCTCTTAATAAATAAAAAACAACAAATGAAGCATTTACAGTGTAAATACTGATCAGTGCTGCAGTGCACATGAATTGCTCTCAGTCTGGCTCATCACCTGGGACCTGTTTGTCATGGGAGACCCTACCAGGAGCTGAACGCTCCAGACAACTCAGCTCCCAGGATCGTCTGAGCTCACAAACCCCTCCACCACGATAAGGTGGCAATTCAAGGAGGGGGGTAAAAATAGGGGAAAGGGGGGGTATGTAATTTAGAGATGTCCATATCAATAATGTATATATTGATGATTACGAATTAACATATTTCTTAAGATGGGATATCTTTCCATGGTTCGCTATAGATCACAACTGAAAATCCACATTAAAGACAGAAGAATAATTTCTGCTGGTGAGAAACAGGTGTGAGGTGTCAGCTGTCAGGTAGGTGATGAGTGAAGAACAGAACAGAATCCATTTCCTCTTCAAACTGCTGTCAGACATTATCTACTGCACTCTGATCACATCACTCAGACCAGCTGCTTTCTACAAAGTCTCATCAACAACATCTTTAGAAACAAACATCAACAAGCAGGAAGCAGCTTCACCTCTGATCACACACACACTCAACTCTACTCACTCACCTGGAGGATCAACACTCAGGTAGATGATGCTGATGGCTATATGATCCATTTATGTAGACAGGACACTCAGATGTTGTGGTGTTGTTTGTTGTCACATTCTTCAGAATCGAAGATTCTTGGTCCATCTCCCGGTAATACAGATCTATCTGCTTCTTATAAGGCTGATGATGATTGTAATGCTCAAGTAGCAGAGTTATGTGGTCTGATAAAGCAAACAACACAGAGCAGAGAGGTTAAAGGGAAAAGACTGTTGAATTCTACAGCAATGATGATGTTGATGAGCCACAACTAGAGACCAGTCGTCTGTACTGAACCAAAGGAGATACAGAACACACAAGTTAAAGTCTGTGGGATAACTCAATAACAGGCGTTTCCCACTCATGTAACCAATACACTAGTATGAATTCCTTCCATAATTTTTTAAAATGTAACCGAACCGAAGAGAATTAAAAATAAATAAATAAGTGAAAACACCAAAGTATAAAGAGTGTGTGTAAGAGGCTCAGCAGCTACTAACAACCAGCAGACTGTTTGCAGAAAGTTCAGTCAGAACAAATAAAGCTGGTTTCTACTTAGCTTTGGGGTCTGAGACAAGACCCAAGAGTAATAGCAGAAGCATGAATATGCGCAAGATGTTTGGTGCAGAAAGCCGATATAAGTTACGAACTACAATACGAGTCATGATCCTTTACTGTGCAGAGCAGTGCCTGCGGATTTAAACCAGGCTGCGGACACTAAGACAACCCAGGTGCACGTTTCCGCGAGGCCCCACCCTGACTGCGTATGGGAACTATTTCTTATGTGTTTTCAATTCTGAAAATAAATCAAATAAAAATAAGTTCACACAATGCATACATAAACAAAACAAACTTTAAAACAACGTTTAAAAAAATTATATTATGATTATACAGTGGGGCAAAAAAGTATTTAGTCAGCCACCGATTGTGCAAGTTCCCCCACTTAAAATGATGGCAGAGGTCAGTAATTTGCACCAGAGGT
>NW_005188561.1:16746-17886 GCF_000239375.1 Pundamilia nyererei
ACCGAGACTGTCGGAGCCGGGCTCGAACCGGCAACCTTCCGATTACAAGATGAACTGCCAACTCTTGAGCCACAATTGCCCTGCGAATGCAACCGAGTGACTTCTATTCTGTGTTTTTAGGACGTTTTTAAAGTCATTATTGTCACGGCTGGGGCAGCAGTTGTGTGGTGGAGTGAATGAGGACCCAAATAGCAGACAGTGGCGGATGTGCGAGGGAGTTTTATTTACAATGAACAATAACGAGGGTGAGGGCAGAACTGAACCTAAACTGGGAAAAACTAATAAAAAACCTGAAAACATAAGGACAGCGGGAGATACACAGAGATGACACAAAGAAGGCAGAGCAGAGAGCCGCGGAGAAACACAGACGAACCGACGAGGAACACAGGCAGGCACACACTATAAATACACTATAAATACACACAAGGTAATGAGGGAATGACACACCAGAGAGGAACACAGCTGAACTTAATCAGACACAACGAGACACAAACCTTCAAAGTAAAACAGGAAACTCACAGATTATTTTACAACACAAAACTCTGAGACATGAACAGCGCACAAGACACAGGCAGGGATAATAAAACATGAGAACCAAACCCAAAGAACAAATACAAAACGCTGGGTCACCGACCCAGGATCATGACAATTATTCAGTTTTATTATAATTACGTGATTATTTTACCATCTGTTTCAGAGAGTCAAACTACGGAAAAAGAAGAGAAATGGACACACACACACACAAATCAACCAACCATCCATTCTTTTCCGCTTATCCTTGTCAGGGTCAGGGGGTACTGGAGCCCAGCTGTCTTACAGCAAGAGGCGGAGCCAAAAAATCAATCAATAAAAGATCAGCTTGAGGATAAAAATAATTTTCACCCCTAAGTACTTTAATTTGTCTCTGTGTGTTTTCCATCTGCTGTTGTCTGGAGTTGAATTTAGGTGGCTTGCATTGCTTTGTCTGAAACTTTATCAAGTAAGTGAATACATGTCTGATACATTTTAATTTGCATGGTCCATTCATTATACTGTACTTTGCAAAAATGACTAATTTCTTTATATTTTGCTAGAAAAATGGAAAGCAGGTGATTCATTGTAATGCAAAAACACAGTCATTCATAAGTCAAATATATTTCT
>NW_005188562.1:0-1370 GCF_000239375.1 Pundamilia nyererei
AATTGCAACACAAATTGATTTCTGAGCCATAAGAATAAAGAGAGGAAACGTTAAAGTTCATACTTTATAAATCAGAAACAGCAATGTTTGAAAGAGACCGACCTTTATTTTTAAATAAAATAAAAAAGAAATGCAACCTCTTAAAAACAGCATTAACATAAATCAGCTTTGATGACATTGGTTATTATTTTAGTCAAAGCCAGCTGCCCTGCTCAAAGCACTTTAGTTATGACTGTAAAGTAACTGAAGGGCTTTTTAAAGTTCACTAGATTAAAAAAAACAAAAATCTACCACTAAAAATATTATTTTTATCTATCCATCTATCTATCTATCTATCTTTAAAACTAAAAATAGAAAATTTTACTTGATACCACTACAGCAGAACAAAAAACCGCAGAAAAGAACGTCGACCTAAATGCTTCTCTGTGTCCTTGTACAGGTTTCCTCACATGAAACTAACTTGGACAGAAGATTTGCTCAAACAGTCACGAAAAATATTTTTAGAGTTCTGCTCTACAGCAGACCACTTCATGCTTTTGAAGTTTGATCCCAGAAGTCAACTTTGGCACCAAGAATGGTTGTTCTTTCACTGTCTTGTTTAAACCAGGGGTTCAGCGTGACTCCCAATAAATTACAAGACATTGTGAAATCCTCCTGCTGCAGAGCCGCCGTATCCACATGAGGCTGGAAACGTTGTTGCTTTGAATCCTTAAACAAAAAATTAAGTGAAGTGGGTGATGCTTTCACCTCTGTAAATGTTTCAAAATTGTCCAAGAGTCACCTATGAAGCTGCACTCGCAAGCTGGAGTAAGAAAGAACAGACACACAGTTTTCCTTGATTTCCATCCTTCAGCCATGAGGCAAATGCATAAAATCAAAGATTCAAGTATTTTACATACTTCTGTTTTTCTACGCTTTGACTCAGCGAACCAGCCTCCTGCGACTGCGACACAGAGCAGAATAAGCAAACAGAAAACCACAAGTGGGATCAGTCGGCTCCGACGGGTCATACCACCTGCCAGGAAAAACCAAACAGAGATGAGATCTACTGTAAGACACAACATGAATGTCACATTTATTAAACTACCAAGCACAGAAGTTACATAATAATGAAATAAAGTTTGAATTACTGAGATATCACTGCTGATGGTCAGGACTGGTAGCTTTATTGCTTCACAGAAAGACAAGAGATCAGAGCTGCTTAAGGAAAGTACACTTCACTTCCTGTATGTGCTTCAAATTAAGAGGTGCACATGTTAAGGACAACAAAGAGAGGGTGCCACCAGTCAGAGAAAACCACACCCTAAAGATGATTTTGATCCAGCTGTAAACTGGTTATTTTAAGGCTTTTTAACTGTCTTGATTTGTTC
>NW_005188562.1:3174-4659 GCF_000239375.1 Pundamilia nyererei
CATAATAATAAAAAAATGAGCTCCCTTTCTAAACCCCCAACATAACTTTACACAGAAGAGTAAGGCACAATTTTTGGTGCAGTATTTTTAGACTAATTTACACTTGAATACAGCGTCTGCTTTTATTTACAGTGTGAAACATCTGCAACATCAGCCAGTATAACAGACTGCTGCTACACCATCACTGAGTTTGCCACTGTTTTTAAATACTCCCATTAAATTATATTTGTAACTAAAGCAAGTTTAATAATTTGCATCATTGACAGACGTTCAAGGTGCATCGGAAACAAAAAATACGACTAACATGAATTAAAGCTTAAACAAAACTGGACTCATATGGCAGAGAAATCTTACCTTCAACAGGTGAGAGAGCGAAAAGCAGCATGAAGGTGAGCTTTAAAGCTGAGAGAGACACACTGAACCTAAACTCTGCTACATCCATCTACAGTGAGTGTGAGACAGACGCTGACTGACAGCATCTGATAAATATCAGTCTGTCTCTCTCTCCCTCCGCCCACTTCGCACACATTTAAAGCGCTTATTTTTTTGTCCCAGGCCCCCGCTGCCCCCTGTATTTCCCTGTTTCCAGGTGCCATTAATAATAATAATAATAACACAAGCTTACATAAATGTTAGCAGGGAATTTTAGTGCCAGAAAAACAGGAGGAAGTCAAGTGACGGGAAATTCCTATTAATTACAGTAAACAGTAAAAAGTTAACAGCCGACAAAAATCAAAAGCAGCAGTTAGTTCCTCTTTATTTCGATTTTTAATTAACCTGCAGTTCAAGAGCGCGGGCAAATAAAATGACAAATATTTACAAATCCCAGCAAGAGTTGCACAAAAGCTGAATGACAGAGAAGAAGCAGCTCACCTGTTCAGACAGGAGCTTAATTAGCTGATCGTCACCACCATTCTCTTCATGGAGACGAGAAAAAATTATAAAACAAGCTGTTTTCTTCAGTAACATGAAGGAAGGAAGCGCTTCATGTGCGGCTCTGAGTCTGAAAGTGAAAGTAAAATAAGAAGAAGGAGCAGTGGCTTCATGCTGACGTGCGTTTAGTTTCCATTTTGTCTACTCCCGCTTTTAAACATGTTTTTAAGTTTTAGTTATTCTAACTGTGTTTCCAGCGTAATAATCTTAATCCACACACATATTAATTTTCTTTACATCTTATCCAGTTCAGGGACCTGGTTCAGGGGAATTCAGAGAGAGGGTGGATGGAGTGAAGCCGATGACACAAGAGTGAAAGGTCTACACATCTACACCCACACTGTAGTGGGTAGGTGTAGATACTCACAGCCAAAGTCAAAGACACAGTTCAGCCTAGACGATTCCAACCAACAACTTTTTTGGTGCGATGCAACACTCTTAACGACCACATTTAAAAGAACCTAATTCCTGTCAATAACTGCATCATGGGCGATTTTAGCCCATTCAAAATGAATCAAAGCACCCCCAAAGACCTCTTACTTTTTTTTTTTT
>NW_005188562.1:7536-15184 GCF_000239375.1 Pundamilia nyererei
TTTTTTTTTTTTTTTTTTTTTTTTAAAACAGTGCACCCAGGTAACCTGCAGTGTTGGAAACGTGTTTTCCCACGATGTTTGTTATCCTACCACCAAAAGTGATTTGCCAACCTCCAACCAGAGCCATAGTACTATCTGCAGTAAAGAGCTTTTCATACATTGTACCATGGAGGCAAAGTTGCCTCCATTTTTATAATTTTTTTAAATCAATATTTTGTGCATTTGTACATTTCAAGGACTCTATTTTTGGAGTGTATTTTGTATGTATCTGTATTGTATTATACATACACATTAAAAGTGAATCTCTGTCCAAAAAAATGCACTCAGTTTACTTCTTACTCACTATGAGCATCATTCATCATTTTCCCCCTGTAATGAAGGTTAGGATATGTATTATTTTTATTTATTCCAATCGATTCTTCGTTTGCTGCATTTAAATAACCTATATCTGATTTGATGGTTTTGTTACAGACTGAAGTGTTTTGCTTTTCTTTCACAAATATGGGAATTAAATTGTGTTAAAATGTACAAAACAATGATGTCATGTTTTGTGATGAGGACCCAGGCACAGAGAGACTTCATGAATTTACAAATCTTATGATTTCACTAAGAAATTTGCAGACTTGCACAGAGATGGTAAAATTATGATGACTGATAGCAGCGATGAAGACAACAGACGACGAGGACAGGGAGGAACAGGGGTTTAAATACACCAAGGAGACAGTCAGGGGGAACTCGGGACAACTGGAGACATTTAAGGATGCAGGGACTGACAGAGACAGGGAAGAAGTGTCTGGCTGGGCATGCAGCTCTCTGGGTGCTCACTTTTTTTTTATTTTTTTAAAGTGATCTTTGCAAACATTTCTGGCACAACTTCACCTGTTTCCAAGATACGTGGATGAAAAAAAAAAAAAAAGAAAAAAAATCACAATGCAGGAAATCCAGCAACACTTAAAGGGAAAAGGAACAACTTTACTGACTGACCAACGCCTTCCGGCTGTGACCTTGACCCTGATGAAGGCCACAACTCGAAAATGTGTTGGCCAGTTAATAAAGTTGTTCCTCTTCCCCAAAAAAGTGATCCTTAAAAAAAATGACCAAAGATCATATTTAATCTCCATGCTTTCTGAATGTTTTTCAGACTTTTTCTTTGAACACTGGCTGCTTTTTCACTTATTTTTTAGGCCAGTTCTTGTAAGCGGTATAGTCACAGGAATGTTTTTGTCTCTTAAGCAATACTGATCTATGAAGGGTCCCAGCATGAAAAAAAGATCTAACTCAAGGGATGAACCAGTGTTTTGACTAAAGAAGACAAACAGACAACAAAGAACCAATTTAAATAGCATGTTTAGGCATTTTGTTACTAGCAACCTGTAAAACAAATGCCCAAAAAACAAACAAACAAACAAACAAAAAAACAATTGTTCCCATTTTTATAGCTGAATCTATGATGAATTACCAAGTGTAGCACAGTTTAGCAGGAATAAAGCTGTATTTTTGCACCAACAAGCTATTTTGTAAAAAAAAAAAAACTATTAGAAAAAAAAAACTTGGAATATTTTAGCATGGTGTGCAGTGTTCTTCAAAAAAATATCTGAAACAATCTGAAAGGAATGTTTTTTTTGGAACATCAGTAAGTGCCATTGGGAAATAGAAAGTCCTTAACCCATCAGCAGAACTATTACCTGCTCCTTTGTGTAAGGAGGAACAGGAGGAGCACTCCCAGAGCTACAGAATGACCTCAGGGAGGACACTGATATGAATGTCTCTGACCAAACAGACCAAAACAGACTTCATGATGGTGGCCTGAGGGGATGGCGCCCTCTAGTGGGCCTGTTTTTATACATACTTCTGTTTTTTGACGCTTTGACTCAGTGAACCAGTCTCCTGCGACTGCGACACAGAGGAGAAGAAACCCACAGAAAACCACAAGTGGGATCAGTCGGCTCCGACGGGTCATACCACCTGCCAGGAAAAACCAAACAGAGATGAGATCTACTGTAAGACACAACATGACATGTCACATTTATTAAACTATCAAGCACATAAGTTACATAACAGTTAAATAAAGTTTGAATTACTGAAATATAAGCCCTGATGGTGACTACTTCAAGTCACAGAATTCTCAGAGCAGAAAACATAAAACAGAACTGCTTAAGGGTATTACACTACACTTCCTGTATGTGCTTCAAAATAAGAGCTGCACGTGTAAAGGACTAGACAGATAGGCTGCAATCAGTGAGAGAAAGACTTTTTAATGGTCTTAATTTGTTCTTCATGTTCTCACCTTTACTGTGAAACTCTTCTGCCAGATTAGGAGTTTGGAGAGTTTCAGGATGCAGTGGTGTCTCTGTTGTCACAGTTTTAGCTGAATTTAAGGTTGGCAGAACAGAAGATCTGAAATTATTTGCAATCGTTTTTGCAATAGTCTTTAAGGCAAGTTTGAAACCAAACAACAAGACTCTTTTTAGTCCAACTCACCAACAATCAGGCGAACAATTGAAGACGTTGTTTGACTCTTTAACTTTGGGATGAAACATCTGTATCTTCCTTCATCTTCTTGTGTCACATTAGTGATTCTTAGTGAGATGTTTCCTTCTCTCAGGCCGTCTGTGAACAACGCCGTCCTCCCGAAGTATGATGGGAGCTTCATGTCAGTCATCTCCTTGTTGTGCCTGTAAAGATGAACATATTCCACTCGGCTCAGATGGCCGTTGGGGTCAGGACGACGATCGGGCCTCGACCACTCCACCGTCAACCTCGCCACATTAAACTTTGGCTCCACGTGACACGACAGGATGACGTCATCACCTGGACTGGTTATGATAGGCTGGCGAGATCCGACCACATGAAACTGACCTGAGGAGGAGAAATAAATAAACACATTCTGCTGAAAGTATGACAATTTAGAAAATGATTCAGAAAAAGAAAAGGCAGAGCTGCAAAGGACGAGAAAATAAAATAAGTCCATGATGAACAAAAGATCAACAAAAGTTTTTTGGTTTTTTTCATCTCTTTTGAGTAACTTGTGGTTTGCTTTGGTTAGGGTCTAACAAGTTCCAAAGGCAAATATTGTCATCACTACGCTATCCAGTTAAGAAAAAATCTAAAGCAAATACACACAAAAGCAATATACACTACACGTTTTCTACCAGTGTAACACTTTCAGACTGGTGCTATATCATCACTGACTTTGATCATGGTTTTATATCACTTGCTTTATCATTATTTTTATATTTGCGCATAAACTCGCATGTAAACACGGTGACAGCGCATCAGAAGCACGGCCAAAAAAAAAAAAGACGATTAACATTAATTAAATCTTAAATGTTTACTAATATCTTAAAGACGGGAGTAATTTCCCCATCTTGGAATGAGGCATCTATTTCCTTAATAGCTAAAGAAGGAAAGGACAGGCTTGACTGCGGAAATTACCGCCCTATTAGTGTTCTTAATCAGGACTATAAGATATTTACATACATTCTTGCTAAAAGAATTGAAAATATTCTTCTTCAGATAATTAGCTTGGATCAGACTGGTTTTATTAAGCAGAGACAAACGCAAGATACTGTTCGCCGAATACTACATGTTATTGATTATGTAGAGAAAAATAAAATTCAGATGGTCCTTATGAGCTAGATGCTGAAAAGGCTTTTGATCAGGGTTAATTGGGAAGTTATGGGCAAGTTTGGATTTCATCAATCGTTTATCATCATCATTCAAGCATTATATAAATCACCAAGCGCAAGAATCAAAGTCAACGGGGCACTTTCTAATTTTTTCGATCTACAGAGAGGGACATGCCAGGGTTGTCCGTTTAGTCCTCCACTCGTTGCCCTTTTCATAGAGGCCCTGAGTCAAAGTGTTATACAAAGTGTTAATATTACAGGAATCAAGATCATGGGTCGAGAACATAAGATCTTTGTTTGCTGATGATATTTTGATTTACTTGACAAACCCAAATATTACTTTCCCCAAGCTGTTATCACTCCTGGAGACCTTTAGCTCACTATCAGGTTATAAACTAAATATATCAAAGACTCAGATATTAACTTTTAATTATGAGCCAAATCAGGAAATTAAGTCTAAATTTAACTTGAATTGGGAGTTGGAGAAAATGAAGTATATCTTGGAGTAAATATCACTAAAGATCTCTCTAAAATATATCATGCAAATTTTAAACCCTTGTGTTATCAAATAAATGAGGATATTAAAAGATGGAACTTAATACCAATTTTAAATTTCGAGTCACGTATTGATACAGTCAAAATGAACGTCTTGCCTAGGATGCTTTATCTGTTCCTAACACTCCCAGTTGAAATAACTGATAAACAATTTCAGGAGTGGGACAAAATAATTTTCAGGGTCATATGGCAGGGGAAAAGACCACGGATCAAGTACCAAACTATCCAGCTGGCTAAAGATAAAGGGGGGTTGGGGTTCCCATGTTTGAAAGATTACTATGTTGCAGCTCAACTGACGATCTTAGCGTGTTGGTGCAGCTGCTTGATCAGTGTTTTTCATTAGCAATTTAGCCAAGTTGATGGTGGTAGTGTGCGTGTCTGTGTGAGTGAAAGACAGAGAGGGAAAGCGAGCGACATATTTTCTGTTCTAACCTTCATTTTATGGAGGCACAGCGTGAGCACTCAGGTCGCATCAGAGCAGTATAGTGTGAGACCCTGCATCGTGACCTACGAACCTCTAACCCCTGCGAGTCAATCGTGCAGTTTGAGGAGAAGCTGAATAACGCGACTGAAAAAAATCGCAGTGTCTGCCCAGCTTAACGTGAATTAAAGCTTGAAAACTGGACTCATATTGCAGTGAAATCTTACCTTCAACAGGTGCGAGAGCGGAAATCAGTATAATGAGGAGGTTTAAAGCTGTAAGAGACACGCTGAACCTGAAGTCTGCTGCATCCATCTGCTGTGACAGTCAGACAGACACCGAGTCACAGCAGCTGATAAATTTCGGACTTTATAAAACAGGTTGTTTTCTTCCGTCACAGATCTGAACGCGCTTCAAGTGCAGCTGATTGCAGCAGCTGAGTGAACAGAGAAGCGCGTGCGCGTGGGGACACAACCTGTTTCACTTCTGCTGTTAACTTGTTACTGTGTGTTACTGTGTGTTCAGTGTAACACTTACACACATCTTATCCTCTTCAGCGTCCTGGGTCAGGAACAAAAAAAAAATCACCAAGTTGTATAAAGCAAGATATATACCTTTATCTAAGGCCAAAAGTTCCCTTTATCCTTTAAAAGAAAAAAAACATGCTTTGTGTGGAAGATTTTCTAACAGGTAACCTGAGCTGTTGTGAGCAAGTCAGTGTAAAAATGTGAGAAAAAAAATGAAATGAAATGAATTAACAGATCAAACTGTCTCCATCAGCTCCGTCATTCATGTAAGGAGAGATTCTGGGATTTTTTGTGAAATCAGTTTAGCAGACAGGACTTCAAAGCTACACCTCCTCGGGCCAGCTGTTGGTGCATGTCTTCACAATATTCTTCCAACAAAGAAACAAGCAAACAAAAAAAATATCACTGTCTTTACACGCCTCGCTGCACAAGCATTTCTTATCAGGGCTGGGTATAGTCACTGACCTCTACAACAGATTCAGTTCTGAGTCAGTCAGAAATTTTATAATTATGATTTGTCTTAGATATGTACTGTTGAAAGAACCCTCTAACGTTGTAAATATGTTGATTTCCAAAGTAAGAATAAATTCTAAAGCATCTACAATTTTGCACTTTTTATTTAACCTATTAAGGCCCAGGGTTTTTTCTGAGGTTCCTGCTGGAAAATGACATGTTCAAAGTGAACTGCAATTACAAACTCAGTGTGAACGATCTTGGTATAAACACAGCAGATGCCTTTGTGTCAGAGTAACTCAGGATAAAACACAGAAAAAATTTGCTGTTTTAGCTGTTTGGTGGTTGTTGAAATAGTTTTGTGAGCTTTTAGCTGAGATTCTGACATTTTGGACAAAATAGCTCTAATTTAAAAATCAAGGATTATTCAAATTGAAATCGATTTGAATTAGGAAATCGATTTTTTTAAACCCATGTCTGTTTCTCATATAATCAGAGGAGCAGTGAGACATTGAAACATGAATGTAGCTGCCACATTAGCCTTATCTTGCTAGTGGAAAACTGATTCTGATTTTAATATGACTAATGCTGTGAGTACTAACAATAGAAAAACAAAGAAAAACAGCAGACACTATTCTGACTCATGAAAAAGGAGAGGAAATACCTCTTCCCCTCAAAGTTTAGTGTTTTCCCCACATTGGCAATAGGACTGTTAGGTCAAATGTGTTATATCGACAGAATTACACAGTCACTTCTAATGTGACAGTAACATGCTATGCCGCAATCAGCCTTCTACCTATACCTTATCTTGCACAATTTTCCACATCAGCAAGTAAAAACTAAAGTAGTGGTGTAAAAATCCCTGTGACAGTCTTCTCGTCATTAGAGCATCCTCAGTTTACTGGCTTAGTGAGCTAATATGTTAAAAGTGGAATGAGTTTACGATAGTCAGTGTTCTTTGATGTGGCGTTTGAATGATCGAGGTGGGGGCAGCATCACGGGCATCTCCAAAAAAAAGTTGCTCGTACTCATGCTGCCCCAACATCAGCAAGCGTATTTTGGAGATGGCATAGGCACTGTGATATCCTACAACTAAGGAACCACGGAGACCGTGTTGACCTCACAGTCACTTCTTTTATTGTATGAACTGGGGCATGGGCATGCGCCACACACGCTGACACACTCTCAAACAACTGTTGCCCCCTGGTGGACAAATCTCTGCTACCACATAACATTCCCCCCCCCTTAAACTGAAACTACTCTGTAGTTTTAATCACAACATAAAATACCCATAAACAAAAACTTCACCTTTATTAAAATGCAACAACCCCGTCCCCAGTCTTTATGGAAATTTCACTCCGTAATAATGAACCTTTAGTCCAACAGTCTTAGGTTAAACTATAACAGTTCACCGTAATCTCCTTTTTATTATTGTCAATCACGGTACAAAGTCTCTCAGATGCTCAGGTCTCTTGGTTCTTTGCAATCACCGTAACACAGTGGCTGGTGACTCCTGTGAATCACTACTCTCCATCTGTGGCTTCACCACTGGTGTAACTTGCACCTCAATGTTTTCTCATCATTGTCTCCTGCCTCAGCGCTGATGATTGGTGCTGCTTTTGGGTTCTTGCCCGGGTGGCCTTCAGGCATTCCTGCTCACAGGCACGGCTCCAGGCAGGCAAACAACTTTTCTACATGACGCCTCACCACTGCCCCATTAAATTCATTTTAATACATTATCTAACAGCATTTTATATAATCTATTCCATGCTGTCTTGGAAGAAAACCTATTTTAAATCCATTCCATCATTTTATTTTCAACATCAGCACTGTTGCTATAATTTTGATGGTTTGATAGCATAGGCCACAATTAAAGTCTTGTAACACCAGTGTTGGGAAGGTTACTTTTAAAATGTATTCCATTACAGAATACAGAATACATGCCCCAAAATGTATTCTGTAACGTATTCCGTTACGTTACTCAATGACAGTAACGTATTCTGAATACTTTGGATTACTTAATATATTATCATGCTTTTTACAACAACGTGAATGTACTATTG
>NW_005188562.1:15876-17854 GCF_000239375.1 Pundamilia nyererei
AATACCACCTTTTTAAACGGTAACTGTAACGGAATACAGTTACTCATATTTTGTATTTTAAATACGTAACGGCGGTACATGTATTCCGTTACTCCCCAACACTGTGTAACACTAATGCCAAGCATTATTGTTGCCGAGTTTCCACACGCCGATTACTTTGGTCCGGGCCCAGTCAAAGTCCAGGGCTGTTTTTTAGTCCCAGTCTGTCCCTGGACATGGGTACCTTGTGGCCTCCATACATTCTCAGTTTGATTCCACACTTGCTTACTTTGGGTGCATTACTGCCTTCAAAGGGTTTTTAAAATGACTCCTTCAACATGGCAGTGTAGCCCAGCCTGTGTCTACTTCAGTTGTCACATTGTGTCCATTTACTTTTAGCTTCTGTCTGAAGCTAAGGGAGGACCTTAGGATACTAATCTCCTGATGCACATTATACATAGTCACACTACTTGCCTTTATGTGGTCCATTTTAGCTCCTTCCTCCTCACTCTCCACATTCTCCTCCTCTAAGAAATGTGCTTGTTTACCTTGTCTGCCACGCCCTCCTTTTTGTTCCATTTTCATTATCATCGTATCCTTTATTTATTGGATAAGATTTTAAAAGTGTAACACTGATTAAAAAACATGTCTAAAATATGTGATTACAAAATATGGGTTTGTTAAATATGTAAAGTGCTGTAAAGTTTGTATGAGGTAGAGTTTGTAATGGTCACATGACCAGAGTTTGGCTGAGAGCACAACCATGGCATTGTGGAGCTAGCATGGATACAGAGCTACAGATGCATCTACAACCTCAACGTTAATGCTTTTCTGCATGTGTTCCAAGAGGCGCACGGTATGGTTTCATGTATATTGTTTATATAATGTTACATACGTGTTCTACATTGGTAATAAGAAGACACTTTCAGTGATATCCATTATTTTGCATTTTTTCTGTTCTGCTTGCTCAAGACTGTTTATGGACACTGACATCAGAGACTCTGATAAGCTCAAAAACATTTCTTGTAAACTTTGTGTTTCTTCAGTTGTCACAGTGTCTAAAGACAATCAGAGAGAGAGAGAGAGAACTTTTAACTATTTCAATTTTCAGCTTTTTTTTTCTTTTAAACAAATTTAAAGCAAAACAACACAAAACACTGCAAACCACAACACAATAAATATAAATTAAAATATGCAAAATTGAAAGAAGATGCACATTGTCTGTCATATAGGCCTGGGATGATTTTTGGAGAGAGTGTTTTCCTGCTTGGAATTGCATACATAGGATTTTCTGCATGAATAAACTTTCTGAATTCTTTATCATCCGCAACTGAAAATAATTGTGGATGATTACTA
The DNA here is from genome assembly GCF_000239375.1 of Pundamilia nyererei. Taxonomy (NCBI): domain Eukaryota; kingdom Metazoa; phylum Chordata; class Actinopteri; order Cichliformes; family Cichlidae; genus Pundamilia; species Pundamilia nyererei. Next base: position 17,212 of record NW_005188562.1, read on the forward strand.
TCCTATACCTTTCCAATGTGACGATGTTGTCTCTTGTTGTTGTCCTTGACTCGCTTTCTCTTTCTGCTTTGTCTCATAAGTTTTCAAAAATGTATTTTCCTGTCGTTGTCCCGTGCATCAATTTAATGTCCAATATGTCCTCTGTAACGTACAAATTGGAGTCCACTCCACAGATAAAGATGGCCAGCTGTGCAATGTCCATCATGTCTGTACTTTTATCCACCGCAAGAGAGTGTGCAATACAGTCTTTGCTTCTTTCACACAACTCTGTTCTTAAATCAGTGGCCATCTCACAAACCCAATCAGCAATTGTATTTCTCCTCAAGCTCACATTTGCGAAAATCTGCGTTTTGTACACCTTCATCATGCAACTCTTCAGAAACTCTCCCACGGTAAACGGCCGGGCTGATTTGGCTATCTCCTCTGCTACAATAAAACTTTCACAACAGCTTCACTTTGTGATTTTGCTCTGGTGAAAAACATCTGCTGAAATGTCAGATTCTTCTTTAGCTCTTCTGCTTGGGGTGACTGTGGTTCAGTGGGTTGGGAAGCTCATTTTGTAACCAGAAGGTTGCCGGTTTGATCCCCAGCACTGTCGTTGGTCGCTGTGTCCTTGGGCAAGACACTCCTATTGGTGTTGGCC
>NW_005188563.1:0-1322 GCF_000239375.1 Pundamilia nyererei
ATCAGAATAGCTTCTGTCGACTGGCAACCCTGAAATTGCAAAGTACAGAGAAGTGGAAAAAACTGTAAAAATGTAGCCTGAAAGTTTGCTTGTTTTCTGTTAATTTTTCTGTTTCTTTTTAATTTTTATTTATTTTTATTTTTTGGGGGTGGGGGGTTAACCCTCTTAGGTCTCAAATGTGTTGATTTTTTAAAATAACCCACCTCATACCATAATAATAAAAAATGTTTATGTTGTTCTCCACCTTCAACTTAACCAGGCCACACCTCTGCAGTGGAGCCCATCACTTCAACAGCCATCGTTCCAGGACACACTCTAGAATCCAGCATGCTTTTGGAATGATGAAGACCAGGTTCGAGGCCATCTTCCTGCAAACAGATGCACCACACCTTGGTATCTGATGCAAGTAATGACCAACCACCACACCGTCACTACTATTAACAGGCAGGTAAGCAAAAAAATATATAAATCTAGGATTCCTGTTTTTTCACAGTGCTTTGTTAACCTTTTTTTTGTTGTTTTTGTTGAAGAGTTCTTTGTTTTATATTATAGTTGTAATATTTTGTATCCACCATCTTTTATCTTTGCACTTCTCTGAATCCATCTATGTGATGTGGCAGTGGACAATGGAAAGAAGCATCCCAAACACTCTCTACAGCCCACCCTGTGTGACCACCCTGTGCTTACCAAAACCAGACTTCCTGTTCAGGCAAATATCAGGTTTGCTATTCTATTAAAATTCAAAGCTTTTTATTCTTGGGATTTTTTTTTGTTAGAATTCCATTTCCTTCTCATTCAGCAATCAGCCATTAAAAATGTTTCTAGTTAGCTAACAGATTACTTAGCAAATAATAAGCAATAAAAAAATACTGTAAATAAACACACTGATGCAAAATACCATTTGTGTAAATCTGTTTATTCATTAAACATCAGTTAGAAGTTAAAATAACTTCTTGAACTTTTAATTTAATTTAATTTTAAATTAATTTATAAGAACACATCTTAATCTGTGTTGAAAATAATCTATCCATGCTTCCCCTGCTGTTTTTTTTAAACCATTATTTATACAAGCAATCCCATTGCAGCTCAGTGTCTTCTTTAAAAGAGAGATTTTTTCCAGACAAACATATTAAAACTACAAAAATAACAGATACAATAAAATAGCTCAATTTGTCTAGTGTACACAGACAAAAACAAGTTCCCAGTGATGATTTCACAAAATCATTTGTACGTCTTTTGAAATCTGCAAGTGAAATCATTTGAGCGAGCTTCAAATCCTTCTGCAATGTATTTCATGAAGACGGGACAGAAAAGGAGAATGG
>NW_005188563.1:2151-3919 GCF_000239375.1 Pundamilia nyererei
AGATAATGTCGTGGTCCGCCAGTCCTTGCCAGTCGAGCTGCCATGTATTTGGATTTGTGTTGTCTACTTTCCTCTGTGCACGTTTGTGTGTGTATGGCGATGTTCACGTTTTGGTGCAACACTAGGCCTGGATAGTTTTCTTGCCTTGGAGCCAGCCACACCCGTGTAGTAATCACACTCCCCTGATGCTGTTTAGCCTTGGCAAGGGATCACTATCAAACAGAGTAGCTGAGCTACAGACAATGCTGGATCGTTGTTGTACACAGTCAGTACTCCAGCTCACCAGGTGAAAGTCGTTGTGATAAGAGTACCTACTGCAGTGTCTTATTGTTTCCAGGTGAATTACAGAAACGTGTGGAAGGAGCTGCGCACCATTTTACATAGACACAGCTGGAAGTTGTTTTGTCACCACGGACCATGGTGAGAAGTCACTGCACGGGAGCTGGGAATCATCACAAGGAGAGATCACTCACTGTGATTAATTTGCACCGTTTATCTTGAATTACTGTAAATAAGCACACTTTCAGAAACCTGACAGATAATTAGAGAAACAGCCAACTGCCTGGTTTGAAAGGCCTATTTCCAGTAATCGTTGGCATAAAGTGCCATGGTCAACAGTGTCAAACGCTTTTGATGGATCATATAAAAAGAGCTGCAGAGTAGATCTTTGCGTCCAGGGCTTCACTGAGAACTTTTAGGGAGGCAGTTACAGTACTGTGCAGTTTTCTAAAACCAGATTGGAAAGGAGATAAAATACTATTTTAATCCAGATAATTTTTAAGTTGATTATTTACCAGCCTTTCAAGAATCTTAGGTACGACACAAAGTTTGGAAATTGGCCAGTAGTTATTAGTCATGGAAGAACCATCACCTTTCCATAGGGGGAGTACAAAGGTGCACCTCCACATCCCTGCTAAAGTGTTCTGTTGTATAGAAAGATTAAAAATATAAAAAAAAACTGGCTCAGCTACGATATTTGTAGCCAAGCAAAAGACAAAAGGAGAACCGGCTGACCTTTTGGCCCTGCAGTGTCCTCGGGGATAGAAACAATTAGGACAGGAGGCCTAGTTGAAGAGCTCTCTCCCAGCACCTCATTCATAAGGACAAACCAGGTCAGCTGCAGTGGGCTTCTCACTGACTCCCTCTCCTGAACTAGATCCTTTCAATCCTGAAGACAAAGGAAATCAAAAAGGCAGCTGACAAAAAGACTAAAAATAAACATAAACTTCTTTTTAAAGATCATTGGTTCATAGAACTAAAAAGAGGAAGAATACTGTCTGGAACAATATATCCTGGCTGCAATGATATCAAACGTTCTGTATAGGATGAGGGTTAATAAAACTGTACTCGTGTGCACAAGATGCTTATGAGTATAGTTTAAACTGACAGATTATTTACTCTCATACTTCAGAACCACAGTGGCAGAATCTTTGGTGAAAAGGAAATTTTCATCTGTCATTTGGATGAAATGAGCTGTTGGAACCTAAAACACGATGTTTAAATTCTTACTTTATATGAAGCCCCCCCACCCCCCCACCCCCCAAAAAGAGCTTAATTTCAGAAAATCACAAATAGCTGTGTATATACATCCTGTAAAACTTCCATGCAAATGCTAAAAACATAACAATCAAAGGGTTTTAAGCTTTTAATTGTTATTCCACTATATATTCATATACTTACATATAAAAATAAATTTATCTCCCTCTCTGTCTCCTGCTGCTACGGTACCACCATTTTTAAAATCTTTGACCATGCCAGTCACATACTT
>NW_005188563.1:4578-5531 GCF_000239375.1 Pundamilia nyererei
GTCATCGTAGTCAAAGGAGCTTGCAAAGAAAAGCGTCTGGACTTCTTTAAGTTGCTTGAAGACGTTTCACCTCTCATCCGAGAAGCTTCTTCAATAAATGTGTCACACACACAACCAAACACAGAATAAAATGAGGTGAAATGCTTATTGCTGTGCAATGCCCGACCAGAACTGACAGTAATATTTACAGATTTAACTCAGAAATTTACAGTAAGATGTGCAAATAACAGTTTGCATAAGAAATTATTAATAAAAATTAATTATAAATCATAAGAAGTGTGCAAAAGGAAAAACTAGAGTGCGTGTGGAGATGCGTGTGAAAGCGTCCAGTCCTACAGTGATGTGATGTGTGTGGGCGAGTTCAGTCCTACACCTGGTTTAGGGCCCGAATAGCCTGGGGGAAGAAGCTTCTCCTCATTCTCTCTATTTTGGGTTTAAGTGAGTGAAAGCGCTTCCCAGACCTCAACAGTGAGAAAAGTCCATTGTTGGGATGGGAGAGGTCCATCATAATCTCCCTGGCGTTAGTCTTGTCCTTAGTGTAAATGGACAGCAGGTCAGGAAGCTCTGATTGAATGATGTGTTCGGCCGAGCGCACCACTCTTTGCAGATCTTGTTTGTACTGCTTGGTGCTGTTCCCAAACCAGGTGCAGATGTTTCCCGTCAGGACTGTAATATTTCATGAATATAGATATTCTTTGACAGTGCTTTTTTTTCTTGTTCTAATGTGATGTTTTGTGAATACAGAGAAAAGTAGTTACGAGTTTGTGTTACAGAAAATTTTAGGCCTGCACATAGATTCAAGTCTCTCAAATCACCAAAGGCAATCTCAGAATTGATCATGTTTTTTTTTCTTATCTTGTGGAACAAACTACTTACGTGACCTGAGATCTGCCACATCTGCATGCACATGCAAATGTAAACTAAAAACATTTCTCAAGGTTCTCATTGGTTAC
>NW_005188563.1:6615-9513 GCF_000239375.1 Pundamilia nyererei
TTTTTTTATACAAACCTACCCTACCCGCTGTGAAAAAGGAATTGACCTCTAACACTAATAACTGGTTGTTCCACACTTGTCAGCAAAAATCCCGAAACGTTGATTCTGTTCATCTGGGATTTCCTTCCCTGGATGATAACTGGGACGAGTCTGTCACATCACTGCGAAGGATTTTTCTCCATTCTTGTTTGCAGAATTATTCAGTCATGGCTTCAGTATGGAAAACCTGTTTAAGATCAGGCCAAAGTATCTCAATCAAATTTAAGTTTGGAATTTAAATAGACAACTGCAAAAATGTTTTTTTAAATTGAATTTAATGTAATTTATTTAAGCTCAGGGGTCGACTTAGCCTACAGTAATTAGGTCCGGCAGTAATCAGCCCTGATGCAGCTAGTGAAATGGAAAATTTATTTTCAAAAGATGATTATGTTTTGGTGCGTAAGTTTATTTGTAAATAGTTGCAATTTTATTTATTTTAATTTAAATCTAATAGAAAATAAAGTGTTGAAATAATGGAGGTCTTATGTATTTCCTCAAGTGACTATATTAAGGTTTGCACACATCAGTGCACTTTTTAAGGACTATTGTAATTTCATGTGATTTCTTAATCTTTTCTTAATATTCAAATATGTAAAGCTAAGCATTATATTAGTTACTGACAGCTTTATGCAAATAAACGGAGAAGAGAAGATTTAGATAGAGATATACCAGTCATGATAGACTGTTTTAATTTTGTGGTAATAAATACAATGTTGAAAGAAAGCCAGTGTTTTATGCATGAAATATTCATACATTGTTGAATAGTGTGTGTCTCTACAGCGTGTGTTGGAGGACAACAGGGTTGGTTTGTGCATCCAGACAGTCTTGTTTGCTGGTTAGCATGCCCTTTAATTTTGCATTCAGTTTGATACAGATGTAAAGCACTGAAATTCATGAATCTGTTGTTTAAGTAAATATTCAAAACAAGTGAAAGCTCCAAAAACATCTTTTTTCCCCCTTAAACACTTTAAAACCCAGTTCGGAATGGATATTTTTATGTTTCCTGAGAATATTTCTGAGGCAGAAGCATATGTACGAGTACAGTTTCCTGTTTAGATAGACTATCTGGTTTCAAAAATACAACCCAGAGGTTTGTGGCTTCATTTCTGTTAAACTTGCTCCTAACTTGAGCTGATGGTTGAGTCAGTTATGCCTTAACTCTGATCGGTCCACTGATAAATGTGGTCACGACACCACTGTGTGAGTCATACGCTTCAAAGTGAGATCAAGAAGAAATCAAACAGATTTCCAATAAAAAAAGGAATTGAAAAACATTTTGTTACTTTAAAACTAGTTAATTTATTTTTACAATTTTATTTAATTCACTTTATGTTAGTGTCTCTTAGTGAACCAGACAAACACACAAACTGATTTAGAAGGAGTTATAATATGTAACTTGTGTGAACCTTGACATTCATTATTTGCTTTGTTAACACTGACCTGTAAATCATTCAAGCATAAAAAAGGAAACTAGACTAACTGCATGTGGTGCAGTAAAGGTGATTATATCCATGTTGAACTAACAGCGTCAGAACAGCGGCCCTCGTCCTATGATTACAGTTACTGATGCCACATCAAGTACAGCTTCCAACTCACATGACCCCTATTTTAGTTTCTTTACATTGGCTTCCAGTTGATTTTGGATTCTCACGCTTGCATGCAGAGCACTAAACGGACAAGTTCGTGACTACTTATCTGAACTTCTTGGTACAAACACTGCTGCTTGCTGTCTTCCCTCGCAAGCTCAAAATCTAAGACTGAATACTATAGGTGACAGAGCTTTTCAGTCTGCGGCACCAAGGCTTTGAAACACCTCATCTCCCCGGCTTTGTTTAGGTGGCTCCTCGTAGTCTTTTATAAAACAGTTAAAAACGTTTCTGTTTATTCAGGCCTTGTGCTGACATTTTTTTTAATCTATGTTATTTTTAATTCTTTTCTAACATGGTTCTCTATTGATATTGCATTGTGACTGTTATGTCTGTGTTATATAAACAATCTTACTTTACTATATTAATAAAATCAAACTGAACTGCATTAAAAGTGAATTGATTATTGTGCATCAACGTAGGATGAAAAAAAGTGTTTTCTTTCAATCTGCTGAGACCCCTTGAACAGAGTGTATCTCTTAGAAAATGAGATATCTCTTGGAAGTCTTTAAGTGACCTATTTTGCTTTCACCTAATGTGCCGTTGGGCGTAAATGTATTTCCGCAGCTAACCAAAGGGCACTTGAGAATATTTTTTTCCAGTTACTCACAGCTCTGAAAAGTCTCCAGCCACAAAGCCACAGAGCCATACACTCATTTTCTCTCATATACTCATTTTATACCTGTGGCCACAGTTCAGGCAACATTCACATGTAAAATCTGACTGTAAAATAGATGGATAATTTCATTAGAGTGACTAGTAGATATCCATTACCATTCGCTTGGATGTGTTTTTAAAGAAAATCTCTTGTGTTTTTAATGCATATTTTATATATTATATCTTGTATATAATCTTTCTACACTCTGCAACATTCACTCCAAATGAATGTTTACTTGCTATATATGCAAAATATTCATATTTACATTTATTGCACAGCCTTTATAATTCCCCTTCATGTCATTGTAATTTTTACGCAAATGCCATTCTCTCTATTTTAAGGATGCTTTTTTTTCAACTTCTAGATGCTGTGTGATAAAATATACCTGGTTTGTTGTTTTCCTGTCTTCTCACTTAAATAATCTTTCCATTCTAAGAATTTTCTTTTTTTTTGCTGATATGAGCTGATGTTTGCTCTGCTAATGATTGCTATATGTGCTGCTTCCAGTATTAGTTTTTTAGTATATAATGTTCTCAGACATATAAAAGATCAAGA
>NW_005188563.1:10801-12673 GCF_000239375.1 Pundamilia nyererei
CTGTGTTTCCCTGTGTGTTAGTTATCTATGTCCCAGTTTAGTTTTGTTATATTTTTTGTGACAGTCTGCAATAAAGCAACTTCATGAGTTTAATTCCTGTGTGATGAGTTTTGCGTTTGGGTCCTTCTCCTGCCTGCACACAGCCGAAACATGACATCAACATAAATATTCCCCCAAATTTTTGATTCATACTTCTGAATTTTAGATTTTCAATTTTAATTCTTGCAAAAACTAAAAAATGTCATTGTCATTCAATTTTCAAAGTAGATTGACAAATTATGGCAACATATGCCACAAAAACAAAAATATATCAATAATCATTACCCAGAAAATTATTTTGTTAAATATGTACACATTTTTCCATTCAAGACCACTCGAATTTCAATATTTTCTGCTCTGGTATATCTTTTTTGCATAAAGATGTTATAGTACAAAGGGTGAATATATATTTTATATATGGATTGCTGTTGATTTTATTTGGGCATGAATATCTCCTATCGTCCTTTCTTACAGTCAGCATGAGTCAGGATGTGTTCTCTGGGACTGATATTTAAAAAATAGAAATCTCTTGGCTATTCAAGATCCTGAATTTCAAGATGGCACTCGAATTATGATTGAGAAAATATGTTAAACAAATACACATAGAACCATTCTACCTACCTACCATTTTGAGGCCTTCTGTGATAAATACCATAGTCGATAAATACCATAGTGGCCTAAAAGTCGGTTGACTGACCTAAAAAAATAAAAACTGTTTAAGTAAATTGGAGAGGGTTTAACAGAAAATGTTCGGAAATGCTTTGCTGATGTTTAACAAAATTATTATTTTTAAATTTTAGTTAGAATAATCTAAGAACTCCAGAATTGTATTGTTTTCAGACAGTCTGCTCATGTATTTTGATTTTGTGATACAACTTGTCATATTTGCAATCAGCACGATTTTTGTCACTTCTGATGAAGAATTTCTTGTTGAAAAAAAGCATACAACATGCTTTATTTTGCATTCAAAATGAACTATTTAGAAATTGTCACCATATGTTATCCTGATTCAGTTTTATGGTAAGAATGACTAGTTAAAACAGTAATAGTAATATAGTAATAGAGTAGTACATTTAAAAATAGTTTTTGTGATATTTATGCTCACATATTTCCAAAGTTTTCAAAATGCAAAAAATATAAAGCAAAAATTTCACAGTAATGATCATCACACTTTGGATCAGAGCTGCTTAGATCTTGGGGGGAAATGCACATGTTTAACGTAATTGTTGTCTTAGTTATAATTAAGGTATCATTGAGAAACTCCTGAATTTCGCTCTATTTGGATTCCATTATAGACTTGAATTTCTTCTATTTTGATTGGAACAATTATTATTTGCTGAATTTAGCTTCAGTCTTCAGTCTGTAAATACCTCATTCAGAAATTGTCGCTGTCTTTTGCGATATTAATTTTTTCATTAGTATGTGCTTACATACTGATTTTTGCAGGAGTGCTAGACTCCAAGCTTTTTTTTTAATTTTTTAACAATAAAATTTCACAGTACTCGTTATGCTTGTAATATCTTCAAGATTTAGACCAAAACGGGAGATGGTTGGGTAGAAAATCTTAAAAAATTGGCTGATTTGAAGTGGAATACCCAATATGACCCTGTTTGAGGCAGATATTATATAATGATTGTGAAGTCTATACTGTAATCAGTAGTCTATGTCATAAATCTGTATTGTGTAAATAGTTAGAACTCTGTTTCTAGATGAGCCTGCGTCAACATTTTTGGAATTAATTAATTAACAGTCAGTTATTAATCATTGAATCAATAGTTGATCAATTCACAATTTTTATAAAATCTCTAGTGTGTGTAAAAGCATCATAGTGAG
>NW_005188563.1:12989-14046 GCF_000239375.1 Pundamilia nyererei
ATTAATTATTGTTATTTGTTAGATTTAAGAAAGTATCTTAAAAATGTCTGTGAAGTATTTAACATCTTTGAAATACTGTTTTAAAAAAAGCTCAGTGTGTGTGTGTGTGTGTGTGTGTGTGTGGATCTGAACTGATTTGAGATTTAATACTCAATTTAAAACCAAAGTAATAAAATAAATATGCTATTTTCTTGCAAAATATATTGAAGTAAGTTTGTGTCGAAGTAGGAAGTGTTGTGTCCTCTAATGTGATATACCAAATTGCACCACTAGAGGGTAGTATTGTGAAAAAGTGCTGTGGAGAAAATAGATGAAAAACATCTGAGAGAGCTGATGAATGCGCTTGTAACACCCTACTACATCCAACTATGTAGGTTTATGTGCCGCGATCATTAAAGAGCCCCTTGTTCCTTGCAGAGGACTTGTTTCATTATCAGTCACCATTCAATATTTTTGAAATCCTAACAATGTTTTACAATGGGAATCCCCCTCTCTATTCAAAAACTTATGTGAAATGGTTATATTTCTATAGCTTTGTTTTTGCAAAGATGAGGTGTTGCGGGAAATTCGGAATTTCAAAAATTCACAGTCAACAAAAAGCTTTAACTTTTCAAATGTATGTGGAGATCTATTTTTTTTTTTAGAGAAAAATGACTACTTAAAGGGCAGCATGAGGTCCAGTGATGAGCATTGTCACGTTACAGAGTGCTAGGTTCGAATCAATGATGGGCCTTTTCTTCGTGGAGCTGGCACAGCCGGCTTGTGTCTGCATGGGTTATCTCTGGGTACTCTGACTTCCTCTCACAGTCCAAAGACATCCGTGCAGTAGGTTAATTGGTAAATCTAAATCAGCTGTGGGTGTAAACACGAGTGTCTCCATGTGTTAGCCCTACAACAGATTGGTGACCTGTCCAGGGTGTTATCTGCCTCTTTCCCTATGACGGCTTAATTCCGACTTCCCAGAAATTTTATAAGCAGATCTGTTTGGATTAAGACTTAGTGGATTCAAAATAATAATAATAATAATAATAATAATAATAATAATAATAATAATAAT
>NW_005188563.1:16514-17816 GCF_000239375.1 Pundamilia nyererei
ATAATTTCTCTGCCCTTCAGTGACATCAGCCGGAAAAACGGTTTCCTTTCTTCAAGGAAGAATTTTTGTATCTTTGGCTTTTTAATTGCTTAACACTGATTATATTGGTGAAGTTTGATCAAAACGTGAAATACTAAATTACTAATATACGACAAAATCTTAGAACCAGGAAAAAGCCATTTTCGTTCATCGATGTGAGGCAGAAGAAAAGAAAATGTGTTTTTTCCCCTCAGCTTATTCTTGACCTCATTCAGGCTCAAGAGTCGTTCTATACCTACAGTTTAATACTTGGAAACTAAGAAAGGGATTTTTGTTAATCTCTTTTGATCAGAAAAGTGAAATAAGACACTACAACTTTCATTGATCATGCCATATTACCATTTTTTCTTTAACATGCTGCCTTGACTTTTTACTCAAAAATGTAATTTACAAAATTATTTTTGGAAAGTCACATGCTTCGTAAAGAAAGTCTTAAAGCCAATGCCCATTTTTTGCTTATAAAGAGAGATAAAACTGAGTATATTTTAATCTTATAAATATTAAATTGGCCTCCAGTTAAATCTTTACTTGATCCAGAATGCTGCAGCGAGAGTACAAGAGAGAGTAGATTTGTCGTATCTTGGCTTCTCTTGATTGGAACCCTAGATCAAATTTAAATCCTTCTCTTCACATACAAGGTCTTGAATAATCATCTTAAAGAACTACATTGGCAGTTGAGCACTTCCCTCTCAGACTACAGGCTTTTGGTTCCTAAAAGTGGAATAGAAGGCAGAGCACTCAGATTTCAGGCTCGTTTTCTGTGGAATCACCTCCCAGTTTGGATTTGGTAGACAGACACTGAAAGAAACTACGTCCCGGGTCTGGTCCGTGGATCGGGTTTCTCCGAGGCATGGGCGTCTATAAGCAGAGTTTCGTCTTTACCCTATAAGATTCAAAATTATTCTTAAGTAACACTCAGCAATATATTCTCAAGTAGCACTCAGGTATGCCGTCAGCGGGTTAGTTACGACGTCGGGAGCAGCTGGGAGAACAAAACGACACAGAGACTGTCCGGGTTGCTTTCCCAAAATCAACTCAAAGTTGTATTCCTTTGCGCAGCGGTATTTATAGACAGAAAGGTTCGTGTGTCAACAAGTTTCAAGTTAGAACCATATAAGGAAGGTCCCCCCCGCTCCGAAAGGGGCCTTCTACAATCGTATCTCAACATACCTTTAACAGGTCCGTTAAACACTTAGACAGTTAGAATCCTTTGTTCTACAATTGCACACAGATCTGCTACATCCTGAGTTCTGACACAATCCA
>NW_005188564.1:0-5673 GCF_000239375.1 Pundamilia nyererei
GGGCAGCCTCAGCCTCTTTCTGTAGATTAATATAATCTTTCTTGGCTTCTAGTCTGGCCTTTTCGACTCTCAGTTCACCTTCCTTTTCCGTGAATCCTATTCTGGTTTTCCTTGCATCTGCTTTGGCTTGCGCCCTGGCTGCTTCATAGCTTACTCTGGAGCTTGCTGATGAGTGTGAAGAGTGTGACCTCTTTGAGCTGTGGCGAGAATAAATAGACCCCGATTCAACTTCATCTCGTGAGCCTTCAGCTCTGTCTTCCTTTGAAGCTTGTGTTGAGGCGCTTGTGGCCTCCATTGCAGTGTGATGCAGACTGACAATCCTTCACTCTTTTTAACTTCCACGTTGAGTGGTCATCCTTTTACTATGCTGTCCTCACTAAAGTTTGTTGCAGGCAACGGAATTTTAGCTATACAGCTAGCTTAACATTCTTTGTTCCAAGCACTTCATCCTCCAAGAAACAGGCCGCTTGTTGTGTTTGGCAGGATTTAATGATGAAAATAAATTCTCTCTCTCTCTTTTTTGTAAGACTGTACAAAGAAAAGGAATGCAAAATACACAATGAAGACATGTTCCATTACACTGGGAGAATAACATTGCTCTAATGAAAGATACATGACCACAAATGAAGCATCTGCTGAAAAAATACAAGCATCTACCTGCTTCCATATGATTTAACTCAAAATAGTGTCAAAACTTACTAATACACATTAAATATATAGGAACTTACGGATGAAGCCGATATTGTGGACTTTAACACCAGGATTGCAGAGATTGCCATCAGATTACAAATTTTTTCACTGCAGCAGCTAAAGAGCACACTACTTCCTGTAGACCACTTCCTCTACAAAAAAGACATTCTACTTAGTTACCACTAGGTGGTGGTAACACTTCTTAAACAACTATTCCACGTTCCATGACACTCCCCGCCTGGCATATTAAAGATATGCCACTTTATGCCACAGTCTCAATCCCCTAGCTTGCTGATGAGTCATTGTCCTGTGGTGAAAACAACAAGATTACTTTAGAAACTGGTCTAGAGAAGACCTTCGCTGTCTGGTTCCGTATCACTTTAACGTCGACTTTCCTGACAAGTCCATCTCTGCTGGGAACAATATTGACAATAATTCCCATAGGCCACTGATTCCTCTTGGTTTGATCGTCCTTGAGCAGAACAATATCTCCTTCTTTGAGATTAGGTTTCTGAGACTGCCATTTGTGCCGACTCTGTAATGTGCTCAAATATTCACGGCGCCACCTAGCCCAGAAGGTATCTGCCAAGGCCTGAACTCATACACTGCCAACGCCGTACATCAGCATCAGCATCTGGGTTCACAAGGTCAAATGTTGATCCATTATCGCCACTGGCAGCTACCTTTGGTTGTTTCATTAGGAATGCTGGTCCTGTTAGCCACGTGGTGTCGGCAAGCTCGGCGGCTGGAACAGAACGTGACCCATGATCAGCTGGATTTAGTTCTGAAGGAATGTAGTTCCACTGCTCTGGTCGTGTTGACTGCCGGATGCGCTGCACACATAGAACCTCCTAGTCTCGTTGTGTATGTATCCCAATACAACTCTGCTGTCAGTGTAGAATTTCACTGTCTTGAGATCCAGATCAAGCTCCCTGATTACAAGATCGGCTATCTCAACGGCCATGACAGCAGCACAGAACTCCAGTCTTGGGATTGTAAGGCCTGGGTTGGGAGCGAGCTTGGGTTTCCCAAAAACAAAGCCCACCTCTTGAAGACCTTGTTCATTTGTTGTCTTAAGATAAGCAACTGCAGATATTGCTTTGACAGAGGCATCACAGAAAATCAATAATTCAACGTGCTGTGCTTTGGAAACAGAGAAAGAGGCATATGCTTGTGGAACATCAAGGCTTTTTAGTGCTGACAATGATTCATTCTATCTTCTCCAACCTTCTTTTTTTAGCCTCAGTGAGTTCTGCATCCCAGTCTGCATTCTCGGTTGTTAGCTCTCTTAGAATCAGTCTCCCTGTCACCACAACAGGAGCTATACCCCAAAGGATCGAACAGACTGTTTACTGTTGACAGGACACCACGGCGTGTAAATGGCTTTTGATTCTCAGGAATATTGAATCCGAAAGTGTCAGTCATTATGTTCCAGCTGACTCCAAGACTGCGTTGCACTGGTAAGTCATCCACAAAGAGGTTAAGGTCTTTTACATTGTCTGCTCTTTGATCTGCAGGAAATGTGTTCATTACTTCTGCTCAATTTGGAGCTATTTTGTGCAGAGTGATGTTAGATGCTGCCAACATCTGCTGTGTTCGACGCAGAACATCAATGGCCTCTGCTGCTGTAGCAAAAGATCGGAGGCTGTCATCTACATAAAAGTCTCTTTCTACGCAGCGCCTCGCATCACTGCCATATTCAACTTCTTGGTGCTCTGCTGCTTTCCTCAGACCAAAGATTGCCACTGCAGGTGATGGGCTGTTTCCAAAAACATTAACACGCATGTGATAATCCACCACATCCTTACTCAGATCGTTATCCTGGTACCACAGGAATCTAAGGAAATCCCTGCAGTCCTCACGAACAATGAAACAGCAAAACATCTGCTGAATATCTAGTTATGGCCACAGGATCTTTTCTGAATCTGAGGAGGACACCAACGAGACTGTTAAGATCTGGTCCAGCCACAGCACCTCATTTAGCGAGATTCCATCATGCTGAGCACTGGAATCAAATACCACACGAATCTTGGTTGGTTTTTTGGGATGGTAAACACCAAACGTGGGCAAATACCAGCATTCTGCCCCCTCCTGGAGTGGTGGAGCAAGTTCAGCATGTCCCTTGTCTAACATATTTTGCATGAAGTCTGTGAAATGCATTTTCATTTCAGGCTTCTTATCTAAAGTCTTCTGCAGTGACATCAGACGGTGATGAGCATAGCATCTGTTATTTGGTAGACGTTTACGTGGGTGCCGAAAGGGAAGAGGGGCAACTATTAAACCTGATTCTTTGATCCCCATGATAGAACAGAGAAAACCCGACTCAGAGTGGTCAAAACATTTGTATATTTTTTATTCAATCATTTTCCGGAAGAGAGAGCCCTGCACAGCCCAAAGCCAGTTGCAGAATCTCTAACATTAGAAGCTCAAGATGAGTCTCATATAGGTGTTATTTTAGTACTTCAGACGTCACACACAGTTTCAATACACCCAACTCCTTCTACTCAGTTCCTCTTTTCTTTGTGTCTTACTTCCTGTGCAGCTTGCAATAACTTCCCCTTTCTGAGGTCTGTTGCCAGGGCAACCTGTCACCCTTCGTCTGAACTTTGTTTCACTCTCTGTCTGCACCTCATATACTGCAAAAACATGCAGTTTCCTGTCAGCCTGTGACCTAGTCAAGTCTGGGCCTCTCATAAAACAATCTAATCAGCAAATAAGCATTAAGAATATATATTTATTTCTTAACACAACCCAGCTTTTTTGTCTCATCCTGGAAGACTTCATCTTCCATGATCTGTAGGAAGACTGAATCCTCAATGGAGTGTGCTAGCAGGTTGTCATTTTCTGTGGCATTGAAAACTGTTTCTCCAAGTTTAGTCACTGTCGATGCATTTTGGATGTCTCTATTGGATGGGGTTCTCTTTCTCTCATCTTTGCCATTAGGATTTTCTTTCACCTTTATCTTATTCTCACACATGGCAAAGTGACTTGATCTGCCATTTTCCAGGATGCAGGTTTTCATAGCACTTACTGTAGGCGTGTTGTGAGCATCTTCTATGCAAGAAGAATGTCTGCATCTGGGTCAAGCGCTGGAATCTTATTTGCCACTCTTTTAAGATGATGGTGGTGACATGCAGCTTCGGGTGTGGGTATCTCTGACCTGTTGTTTGGGATATCATTACACTCTATAAGTGCAGGCAAGGGAATGGTAAGTTTTCCCATCCAACGATTCTATCATAAAACTGTGGGCTCTTCTCCCAGATGCTTCTGTGATGCCTGGACAGGTTTTCAGTCTGTATGGCATGGCTGCTCCCTTGAGACCAAACATGTCAAAAAACTCAGATCTGGCCAGTGAAACATTACTTTAGTCATCTAAAATGACATACATCTTCTGCCATTGCGCTTGGTGGCCATTTGGGTACACATTCACCAGACAGATCTTTGAGCAGGATTTCCTTTGAAACCCATCCCCACATACCTGGGTACATCTGGATGTGACACTCTGTGCCTCTGTGTCCGACCTCTCCCCCCCATTCTCTGTCGAGGAAGTAGGGACTGCGTCTGAGCGTGAAGCTGGTCTGGGGTGCAGAGTGGAAATGTGTTTATCAGTGTCACATTCTCCGCATTTAACGATAGCCTCACAAGATTTGGCTTGATGAGTCGTAGAGGCGCAGCAGCAAAAACATATGTTGTTTTCCTTTAAGAACCTTTTCCTCTCTTCCAGGAGCATTTTTCGAAAACCTCTGCATTTTTGAAGAGAATGAGACTTGTGGTGCATGGGGCATAGCTTCTCTGGATTTCCTATTTTGCGCTCCAAAGCCATAGATATGTTTGTCTTGTGCACGGAGACAGATCTCACTTGATTTTACTTTTCTTTTCTGTAAGAGATTTGTGAAAAGATCTGGATAGTTAAAACTGGGATCATTTCTCTCTTCAGCCTCTCTGCAGATGAATTTTTTGAAGTAGGAGAAAGGAGGAAAGGCAACATGATGATCTCTCTTATATTTGCACCCATGTGACAGCCACGTGTCTTGGAGATTTAAAGGGAGCTTTTCCACAATTGGCTGCACACCTCTTGATGTATCAAGATAGGCTAAACCTGGCAGGTAACCCTCTCGTTTAGCAACGTCAAGTTCAGTAAGCAAGTCAGCCAGTTCTTGTAGTTTTTGACACTCTCTGTTGTGGATCTTGAGAAAATTCTCAAGTTTACAAAAGAGAACTCTTTCTATCACCTCTGGAGCACCATATTTTTTATTTAGTTTTTCCCAGATCATTCTAAGTCCCACCTTAGGCTGTCCGATATTCACAGACCGTATTCTGATTGCATGCTCACCAGATTCTTTACCCAGCCATTTGATAAGCAGATCCATTTCTTCACTCGCTGATAGACTCAGACTTTTGATTGTGTTGATGAACGCTTCTCTCCAGGCTTCATAATGTTCGGGTAAGTCATCAAACTTCGTTAGGCATGAAGAAATCAGCTGGGATTTAACAAGGTACTTGGCAAGATCTGTAGATGAGTCATTATTGTGGGAGCTGTTTGGATGTGGTCGGTTGTCGGTCAGTACCCTGCGCTGGTAGCGCTCATCTTCTTGCTGTGGAAAGTTCATATGGAGTGGCTGAGCATTATTTTGAGAGAAGCTGGCTCCGTTGTCGACGAGCTGGGGCTGTGCATTCTGATTGTAGCTTGGAAACGGAGTGGATGTTGGCGGTAAAGTTGAATCATTCTCTACTTTGGGTTCTTGTGGGAATTGTTCTTGTGTGTGCTGTGTAACATAGTGATCAGTCCTTTTCAATGCACACTCTGGCAAGGGCAGAAAGTCAAATTCTTTGTTGTTGGATTCGTTCACATCTCCTGCATCTGCCTCCAACACCTCAGTTTCAGCTTGGGCAGCCTCAGCCTCTTTCTGTAGATTAATATAATCTTTCTTGGCTTCTAGTCTGGCCTTTTCGACTCTCAGTTCACCTTCCTTTTCCGTGAAT
>NW_005188564.1:7600-9538 GCF_000239375.1 Pundamilia nyererei
AAATATTTAAAAACAAGCTGCTGATTATTTCACATTTTACTTGTGAGCAACGGCACATTTAAATCTTACAAATATAGTTATTTGGCTTATATCGTGATAGATATCGTTATCGCCTGAAATGAAAAAAAACATATCGTGATATGAAAAAATCTCATGTCGCCCAGCTCTACTTAGCACTAGGTGGTTAGTAACTCTTCTTAAACAACTATAATATGTCCGTTCCATGACATAAGGAACTATCTCCCTCGCTCAGGATATGTCCACTGATAACTGATTTAGTGGCGTCTGCACTGGTGTTTGAAAAGTTCCATATTTCAATACAAGCATTGCATGCAAAGCAGACAATGAAAAATGAAGTGGATGAGGTTTCTCAGTACATTACAGCTGGAGCCTTAAATATGTAAATATGAATCCTGCACCAGTTGCACTTTGGTGGCCAGGAATCATTGGGTTAGGTGAAGGTCAACTTGTTGTTGAAGCAATAAAGAATGACTTGGCACTACACCAGTAAGCTACATACCTGTTCTTTATCTAAGTAGGTTGATGTTGTGCAATGAGAGCTGACCGATATACAGAAGAGACACAATTGTGATGCACATCACACACCACTGCTCCTGGAACATTTTTTGAATAGTTATTTCACAGAATAATAATTTACACTTTTATTGCCCATTCCCATTTTACACATATTATTGTTATTGCATGTGTTTAGTCTGCTTAATCACAGTGCATTGTCATATATTTCATTGAGGATTTACAGCTCATCACAGTATGGAAACAGCTTTAGTGAAAGCTGCAGATGGCCTCTGACAGTGGACTCATCTCTGTACTTGTGCTGCTAGACCTCAGCGGAGCGATTAATAACAACAGTATTTTATTGCAGAGATTAGAGAAGGCCATAGCAATTAAGCTCTTGTTTGAATCATGTCTATCTAATAGACTCCAGTTGGCTCATGTAAATGGGGAGTTGTCTTCACACTAAGGTTAATTATGGAGTTCCACAGGGTTCTGTGCTAGGACCAGTTCTGTGTACATTATACATGGTTCTCCTAGGCAGTATCTTTCAAAGGCATTGCGTATATTTTCACTGCTATGCAGATGATCTCCAGCTCTCCCAATGAAGCCAAAAGACAAATCTGTGGGAACGTCTTAAAGACATAAAAACACGGGTAACCTTCAACTTCCTGCTTCTAAATTCAGATCAAACTAAGTTTATTGCACTCAGCCATGAAAATCTTACAAACATGATGTGTAACCAGATGCATACTCTGGATGGGATTACCTTGGCCTTAACACTAACAGAAATTTTGTTTTTGACCAGGTTATGTCCTTCACTGCTTATATTTAACACATATTCAGGATTGCTTTTTTTGCATTTATGCAGTATCTCTAAAATTAGAAAAATTCTATTTCAGAGTGATGCTAGAAAATTAGTTCATGCATTTGTTACTTGAAGAATGGACTACTGTGATTTGCTATTATCAGGCTGTCCCCAAAACTCACTGAAATGCCTTAAGTTGATCCAGAATGCTGCTGTACTGACAGGGACTAAAAGGACAGAGCATAATTCTCAGAATTCTCAAAATCAAACTTAAAATTCTTCTCCTCGTGTATAATCAGGGCCCATCTTTTCTTAATGAAGGTAGGGGCTGTAAAACAGTTGGGATTTACCTGCTGTTATTTTGGGAACTTTACTCATATAAAGTGCCTTGAGGCAATTACTGTTGTTATTGGACACAATATGAAAAAATGTGAGGTGTGAAAGTTTTTTCCTAAGGTTTTATGAATGTAAATATCTGGAAATTTTACACTTGGCATAAGGGACATTTCCTTTTACTCTTTTTAAGGTGAATTAGTGCAGCTGGGTGGTTCATTCTGGAGTGACAGTACCTGTGCCCAGAAGTGCACATGTACCTCAACAGGCCTGCAGTGCCGCAA
>NW_005188564.1:12161-13413 GCF_000239375.1 Pundamilia nyererei
TGCTCTGCCTCTGGAGACCCTCACTACATCACCTTTGATCGTAAGGCCTATGACTTCCAAGGAACCTGCCGCTATGTTCTGGTGACCCTCTGTAATGCCACTGATGAGCTCAATCAGTTTTCCGTGGAAGCTAAGAATGAGGCATTGAATGGGCATTCACTTTCAACAGTAGCTGAAGTTTTTGTGAATGTGTGGGGCTATGACGTGCATATGTCAAGGGACAGAAGAGGTTTGGTACAAGTAAGTAGATATGATATTACAGATTAGATGACTGCAATGAATAATTTCAGATTCATGACGTAAACAGCTGCTACATGTTTTAGGGATATTTTTACTACTGTCAAAGAAAAAATAACAATTAAAAAGTAGAAAAAATTACCACTGATTTTCTTTGCGTATCTCTTCTAGGTGAATGGAGTAACTAGAAATTTACCTATTGTCTTGAATGAAGGTAATGTGTCTATCTATGCAACAGGATCTCGTATAGTTGCCAGCACTAATTTCGGCTTGAGTGTTACCTATAATGGATATAGTGCAGTGTTTATCTCCGTACCACCAAATTACAGGTACAATTCCCACCCATCAAAGCTACAGTCATTATTATTTGAAATGCTTTAAAAACCAGGATAATCCAATCTACATAAGAGGGTTATTTACTAATAATTTATCCTTATGAAACTAACACAAGGACTATTGTTAACTATTGTCATCAACAGAGAAAAAATATGTGGACTTTGTGGAAATTTTAATGGAAATCCAAATGATGACTTTCACACACCATCTGGAACGATAGTCACATCTCCAGATGAGTTTGGGAGAGCCTGGAAGGTGCCAGGCAACTACACGTGCAATGATGGCTGTGGCTCCTCCTGTCCACAGTGTACCAATGAACAGCCTGCTAGAGATCAGTGTGAAGTGATACAGGCAGCTGATGGGCCCTTCAGTTTCTGTCACGAGGAGGTGGACCCGGCGCCATATTTCAACGACTGTCTGTTTGACGTATGTTTGTCAGGAAATCAAGGCCACGATCTCTTGTGCAGTGCCATTGAATCATATGTCAGTGCCTGTCAGTCTGCTAATGTTCGTATCTATCCGTGGAGGGAGAACACCACCTGCAGTGAGTCAACATGTTGTTTTATTATATTTATATCTAAATTTACAAGAAATTTGCTAACCACTTAACTAATTTGACAACACTCATTATATCCAGATTGTATTACATTAAAAGTGGTATGTCTGACTATTGCCATTT
>NW_005188564.1:13566-14517 GCF_000239375.1 Pundamilia nyererei
GTTCTGCTCTGAGGGATGTTTCTGTGATGAAGGCTTCATCAAGAGTGGGACCAGGTGTGTCCCAGTGGAAAGCTGTGGCTGCCAGTATGACGGATTCTACTATGATGTAAGACATATTAAAGTCAATAGTAAATACTCTCTGAAGTAATTCCCTTCAAATCAGCAGAATCAGCAGACTTGCCCTTCTTACATTTAGAAAGTTTCGTGAAGTGTTTTGGACTGTGACAAAGCTTAAAATTCATAAATATATTTTAAACAAACAAGAGTGTTTATTATAGCTCAATAATAATATGATAATATTGAGGTAACAAGGTGGAGATAAGAAGATATAAATAGAGACATAGCAAATAATTGTGATGTAGTGAGTACATTTCATATATACTAACCTGATAATAATAGGGTAATAACCCACTAATATGATTTTAGGATTTAATTTATTAGGATACCATTCCCATATTGCCATAATGCTGGAATCTTTTCCTGCCTCAACCACCAGCATTCTTCTTCTTTGTTTGAAGGCAGAATGATGCTCTAACTCTAAAATAAAATAAAATGCTATCGCTAAATAAATGAATGCATTAAACAATCAGTTGAACATTATACAGCTACATCAGCGTGATTAAATACATTTTTCATGCATCTCTGTTCCACATATTTATTGAAATTTCAGCATTTAGCATCTGTCTTCTCTGTGGGAGAAAGATTAACAGTTACAACTGGTTGCTCTGTCGCAATATTTAGTATATTATTAATTGCAGTTTGCAGTGATCTAGCAATTACTACACTAAATCACCTACAATTAATGAAAAAAAATTCAAAATGGTATTTTAAGATCTATATTTGTTGTATCATTTTGGCTATGATTTGGTGTGGTGTGATTCCAGAGGTGGGTAGTAATGAGCTACATTTACTCCGTTACATTTACTTGAGTAAGTTTTTGAAAAAAATGTA
>NW_005188564.1:15057-16067 GCF_000239375.1 Pundamilia nyererei
GCTGTCCTTTTAACTGCTCGCTGGTTAGCTAGCGTGGGCTATAAGCTGACAGCTAGCCTGGTTAAACAAGCTAGAGTTCCACGCGCATGCAAACAGCTCGTCTCTACTGCTTTAACTGCTAAAACAGAAGGCAATACTGCGGCTGACAGGGTTTATTATATGAAACAGCAGCTTGTTTAGTTTAAACAGTCTGCATTAAGCTGGGCAAACACTGTGCGATTTTTTTTCAGTCTCGTTATTCAGCTCCTGCTCAAACTGTACAATTAAGTCGCAGGGGTTAGAAGTTCATAGGTCACGATGCAGGGTCTCACACTATACGGCCTGATGCTCTGATGCGACCTGAGTGCTCAAACTGCGTCCATAACATGAAGCTTATCATACAAAATCTGTCCCTCGCTCTCCCTCTCTGTCTTTCACTCACACAGACACACACACACACACACACACACACACCATCAACTTTGCTAAATTACTAATGAAAAACATTGACCAGACAGCTTTGACTAAGCAGCAATGTTCATCCAACTCTTTTCATGGTTATTGTAGTCATGATAATTTTGAGAGGCCACATTGAAAAGCCTCGGATACGGAAGCGTAGAGATGCCACCGGGGCAAAAAAAAAAATAGAGCTATATCACGTTATAACATGAAAGGTTTATTGTTCTAACAATATACTTTTAATGTTTGTACAATATAATATCACGTTATTACAATATACATAATTATCACGTTCGTACAATATAAATATTATATTGTATGAACGTGATATTATATTGTTCAAACATGAAAGGTATATTGTACAAACACTAAAAGTATATTGTTTGAACAATAAACTTTTTACGTTATAATGTGATATAGCTCTATTTTTCTTTTGCCTGGGTGGCATCTCTACGCTTACGTACTGGGATGAGCTTGCCTCCTACAAGTTGTGCCTCCATCTCTTGTGTCCAGATCACACGCTGCACTGCCGTGCTGCTCCACCTTTTCTCTTTCATTTCTGTGTTTGTGCG
>NW_005188564.1:16427-17805 GCF_000239375.1 Pundamilia nyererei
TCACCTAGACACAGAGCTGGGTGAGGCCAGCACAAACAGCAGCCTAACCGACAAAGATGATGGATCCATGGGGTCAGGAAAGCCAGAAGCAGTGGAACTGGAGAGGTACCTTTCATGTCCATTCACTGGAGGTATGGATGTATTGCATAGCTTTCCTCAGATCAAGAAGCTGTTGATCAAAATCAATACAGCCCTTCCTGCATCTGCAGCCTGTGAGAGACTTTTTAGTCATGCAGGACTCCTGTTCACTGCTAAACAGTCACAGCTTCACAGAAAGAACCTTGAGAGCAAACTGCTGCTGAAGCTGAACCATCATTTCACTTACTGAAGAAACTATTTATGGTAAAGTGAGCCATACACATATGTACATCCACATAGTGGAAATTTGTATTTGTCTTTTATAATTAGTTTTAGTCTGATTTCAGTGTTTATTTGTGAGTGTAGTTTTTACATTTTTACATATTACATTGTGTTAATCCACTGTCTATACTTCAGGGTATTTTAGTATACAAAGAAAATTTTATAGTTTTGTTAGAATGTCTATTCCTGTGGAATTTTAGCACAGATGTGTTGTGTGTGTATGTGTGTGGGGTTTTTTTGGTTTTTTTTTTTTATTCCTGCTGTCCGCCTTGGGAATAAACTTCCTGATTATACCTGTTGCATCTCTGTGTCATTTGTTTCTGATTTACTTAATCCCTTCTTGTATTTAAAAGAATCACCCCTAGTATGACATTCTGGCGCATCAGCTGTAGTCTGTTATGTTGAAGTTGCCTCGTTCTAATGTTTTCTCTAAGGCTGCTGTAAATGCAAATATATTTACTGTGTGTTTTGCTTGAAAAAGATTTATGTTGTGAAAAACTGAAATCTTGAAATTAGAATTGTTGTGCCTTATTTTGTGGATCTTTTTACATATACATGTATTCCCTTTGAAAATACTAAAATTTGTATATTTATTTATTTTTGTTTGTCTCATAGCATTTATTTATAAAATAAATCGGACAAACAGTTACTCGCTACTTACTCAGTACTTGAGTAGCCTTTTCACCAAGTACTTTTTTACTCTTACTCGAGTAACTTTTTTTGACGACTACTTTTCACTTTTACTTGAGTAATAATATTTTAAAGTAATGATACTCTTACTTGAGTACAATTTTTGGATAAGCGACCCACCTCTGTGTGGTTCACAGGCTGGCGAGTCCTTCTGGACAGACGGTTGCTCCCAGAGATGTGAATGTCACGCTCCAAATGACCTGCGATGTTCTGCTGCATCTTGCACTCCTGAACAGCAGTGCTCCATCAGAGACGGCCAGCTGGGCTGTTACGATGCCATGTCCACCTGCACAGTGTGGGGGGATCCACACTACATCACCTTTGATGG
>NW_005188565.1:0-17762 GCF_000239375.1 Pundamilia nyererei
GACATTTTTCTGATGTGGTGAAACAGAACATTCTCAGACATTCGTATCACTTTTTTACTTCCCATCTTGCAAACTGTGGCAACATGCAATTACAAGCAGTTTCAGGGGTGCTTGATTGCTCAAAGGTATGTTGAGATAACACCAATTCTGGGAATACACACACTGACATTGCATCTCCAATGTGGTTTCATTCCATTATTTCAAAAGCTCCAAATTGTTTCAGAAGTGTCATGTTGAGTTTTTGTATTTTAAAAGCTGACAGGATTCCCTATGTTGTTCCTGAGGCTGACTTCCTGTACTTTCCATCTGATCTGTGCATGCTGATGCACCTTGCATAAAAAAATCTGTTAATCTGAGGATAGGATGTCTTAAAGAGGGAGGTTTCCCCTTGTTTCAGACAGACAATGAGCTGTGGGTCTGCACAAAAACCCAACTATGCCAACCTACTCTAACAGAGTCTATTAAAGCATATATAGAGTTAGAAATTAGGTCCTCTTCAATTGTTGAGACATATTTCAGTAGTCCAATTAAAGCAGCACAGTCCAGCAATGCATCATCCCATGCTTACCCATCACGCAAGGCTCACAGGGGTCTGAGGCGCGGGTGTATCGTGGGGGATCCTCCTCAAGCATCCTGTTGGCGACCAATCCACCAGGCACCAGTGCAGGTGGTGCATCACTTTCAATGCCCTCCAGGCGCCGGGCTATCCTCTCCTTCCTGTTGGAGACAACATACAGCAGGTGAAGGTTAGAAGTGAAGGAAGTCTTTGACATGTTTACATCAAAATACGTTGTCATTCTTGAAAATACCTGTTCATTCCCAAATCCTTTCTGACCGCTCCCTCAAAATATTTCTTCAACTCTGAAACTAAAAGTAGGACCAGAAATTTGAGTTAAAGAAATGGCATGACTAACTAAACATTAATTTATTCTGTGTTATTTTTTGTTAGTGTTTAGAAGTGAAGCCCACCTTTGGGGAGGACAACCAGAAGTTTGGCATCTGTATCTGAAACACTCTTGACCAAAGCGGTCTTGTCATTCAAGGAGAAGTCACTCTGAAAACTGAAAAAGAAGAGAAGACACAAACCAATATGAAACTTATGATGCAATAAACTTCTATTCTTTTAATCAGGAAGTCTAAAGTCAACCCAAAGAAAACTAATGATGCTCTAAACCTCACATAGCCAACTAGATTCCTCTTTAGCCCTCACAACAACTCTTCCTCAGCTGACCTGTCCTAAAGAGGTAAAAGCAGGTAACGCTGAAGCTCAGCTGGTGTAGCTTCTATTAAGATCCAACTTAAGAAAGAGGTCATCAATTCCTTAATTAGAAACCGCCAATTAAGGTCTTCTCTTAATGATTTTATTTGGCAGCATGAACAGATCACACAAGCCAGGATAATTAATCTCACCCTTCTTTTGTTTCCAGTAGCTTCTCCAACTATTTTATTCATCACTTAAACATAAATCTTAACATCAGTTGTGTGCGTTAAAGTTCTGGAAGTGATGCTGAGCTAACATGATGTAAGAGTAAACATAAAGCTAAAACTGAACTACATTGTTCATGCTTACATATCCAGAATTAAATCTCATTGAGCTGCTCTTGTCATCTTTTAAATAAGATTTTAGGGTGCTACTCTTCATTTTTAGGACCAGATACCTTTAATTTTATCTTATAATTTATATAGAAGTGAAGCTATTTAGCTTGTAGCCCCAGAGCACTATAACGCTGTCCTGTAAACTAATGCAAAACGGAGCTTGGTGCAGTGTGGTCCTGAAGGAGGTATTATAGCTCTAATTCCATGTGAACTAAAAGGTTTCTTAGCATAAGCTGGTCCAGGCATCTCAGCTTTTAATGGTTACTAAGCATGATAAGCTAAAGCACTCGAGTAAGTAAATCATATAGATCGGTTCAATGCGTCCCTAGATAACAAAACATAAAATAACAGTAAATGCTGCATATCATTTACTTTAAGTAGTTTACATTATAGGTAGCTATATAAATAAATCCACCTGCTATAAACCCATTTTTAAATTGTTTTAATATTGGTATCCCATCGTGATTTCACATAAAGAGAGTTTATTCTTTACTGACCTTAAGGTGTCTGTTGGCAGCGAGGTGGAGGTACAAAGTTTGGTAGACGCTTTAGATCCAAATCCTGAGAAGAGAAACAAGACACAGTTAAACTTGAATAATAAATATATACATATATATGTTGGCATTGCAAGTACCGAAGCATCTGTATCAAAATAATAATAATGGATTGGATTTACATAGCGCTTTTCAAGGCACCCAAAGCACTTTACAATGCCACTATTCATTCACACACTGGTGGAGGGAGCTACGGTTGTAGCCACAGCTGCCCTGGGGCAGACTGACAGAAGCGAGGCTGGCATATCGCGCCATCGGCCCCTCTGGCCAACACCAGTAGGCAAGCAAGGTAAAGTGTCTTGCCCAAGGACACAACGACCAGGACAGAGAGCCCAGGGATCGAACCAGCGACCTTCCGGTTACAGATGCGATTCCCAACCCCCTGAGCCACGGTCGCCCCGTAAATAAACTGTATGTTTCACTATAATGTATTACAGAGTTCTTTATCCACTAATCAAAGACAAAACCTGAAACAAAATTTAAGAAAAGGAACAAGAAACAGCTCAATATGCATCATAAAGAAAGTTTTTTAAAACCTTCTGAACAGCTGAGCTATTTTGAACTTTAAAATTACATCTAAATGTAAAAAAACAACTACAACTTTACAATAAAACAAAAGAATGGCACAATCTTTGCTCTATTGTATTTACAAGCATACAATTCTGGTAGCATGGTTGTAGCATACATGGTATAACTATGCTATAATTGTACTGCTTAGAGACAATCAAGAAAGAATGGAAAAGCCTTATTGCTTCGATCACTTTCCAGAGGTGTTAAATCCTGTCTAGCTGCACTTTAAATATGTGTTTTTGTGTTTGAAACTTGTATAAATCCACGACTGAATTGCTCGGTCCTTATCCATATTTGATTTCAAAGTACTTCAGTGTACTTTTTTATAGTGTACTATAACACCTACCAATCCAACAATCAGTACAAGACATATAGCCTTATATTATTTTTCTTTTGACATTTAAAGATGAGGAAAATCAAAACTTCAACCCATTCACAATCTAATTTTTTATGAGGAAACAACAACCTTTTACCAACATTAGAAAATCTCTTTACATGGGCACAAGAATTTAAGTTAAAGTAAACAATGACATTTAATGCAGGAAACAAAAATCAATCAATAAATAACTTAATCAATATTAAACGAAACCATGTCCAGCTTTGGACAAAACACCTACCAAGCTGGGAACAGACAGACAAAGACATTTTGAAATAATTCACAGGATTATTTTGATGGGAAAACACAAGACCGATATAAAATAGGTTGATATTATAGAGCGATTAACCAAGAGTTGCTGCTGTGCTCTTCTCAAACTAAACACTTGGTTCATTTCTCACAGGAAATTTCCAACCCCACAATGAGCTCACTTCAAAAAAAGAAAACTCTGAGTCAGATATCCAGTTCCCAACTGATATCTGACCTTCTCGCTCACATGTCACAGCAACAGCAGCCTGTTGTAAAGTTGTATCCCAGTATAGGGGACCGATCACATTACTGCTCCAGACGCCTTCATAACATCTTATTTTGGCCCCCGAGTGACTGTGTGGCAATGCTGTGCAACTTTTGTTTTGCAGGGTAAGAAGGAAGCGTGGATGTGTAAAGATGTGGTTCTGGAGAAGGCAAAATCCTGACAAGTATCAAGTTTAAGGGTTTCTCGGTAATATGTAGGTGACTTCAGAGAAATCAACATCTGTTAGACTCCTTCATTTTATAATTTATGCTCTTCTCTGTTTACAAAACACAGATTGCTGAAAAGCTGTCCATGACTACTTCTGTACTCTGTACTTCTGTATTTTCACATGTGCGATCAATAAACGCCATAACCTTTGGCATTATCTGTTCTCAAATCCACAAACATTCAGCGTTTTCACAGCCTGTGGGAATTCGTAGAGCTGCATGTATCTGTCAGTCTGTGATTTCACTAACATACTTCCTCTGGTGGAAAGCCCCTTGTACAGATGTCAGCTTGTCTTTCCGTGGAAACGCCTGCAGGTTGTCAACAAAACAAGCAGCACAAGCATCAAAGCTGGCACTGCCAGAGAGCGGCTTAGGCTGCTGACGGTCCTAAAGTGAGCGTGGAGAGGAGAGGGATTTTCTATAAATATTCAGAGGTGCAAAATAGACTCCCTGAGTGAACTAGGGCTTTGCTTTCCACACAGTGTCTTCCCATCATACACCTTGTGATGTTTTTACAAAGCGTTTCATGAAGAGTGCATTTACAAGATAAGGCATCCACAGGAGCATCTACCTGTTGAAATATAAAGTGCTAAATGAGAGTAGCTAAACCACACTTTTTAGTATCATAATCTTAATTTAAAATTTTTTGCATAGTTTAAATCTCATATCACAACTGTTTGATCCAACCAATAAGAAGTCTCAAGGTGAATCACCTCATCTATCAATCTCTGTCACTTTTCTCAGCTAAGAGCTAAATTGCATGGATCTTCCAAGCTAATCTAGACAGTTAAAGGTATTCAAGTGGGTTAAGAAAGTCTTCCTAAAGCCTCTTCCTCTTCAGCAGGCCTTACCTGTGCCAGAGGGCTGCACATGGTTCACATGGTAACTAGAGATCCATGGGTTTCGAAACATGTTTAGGGAGAAGAACAGAAGGATAGCCTACGCCTATACTCCCCTCTGGTCACAGTGGTGGTAACGGTGGTGGACAGCAGGAGTGGCAGCAGTGAAGATGAAGGTTGCTACCAGCAAGCCGAAAAGGAGGGATGGAGGTGGTGACACGACCTCGCACGCACACACATATATACACACACGGACATGCAGAACAGAGTGACTGGCCACAAAGCAAGCTACAGCCTGGACAGACTGGCAGTCGTGCAATGCCGGTGTGTATGTCGGTGTGTGTTCGTGCACGCAAGCGAGCCGAGAGAAAGAGGGAGAGACAGCACAGCAGGGTGCTAAAGCAGCTCAGAACCCTAATCAGATTACAGGCAGAAATTAGCCTTGATGATGAAAACTCTGGAACAGGATTGGAGGAGGATGCCAGGAGGACTGCAGGTGGTGGTGTGGGGCCCAGGACTACTGGAAGTCAGATGGTAGCTTAACACTGGCATAGTAAGGGCATGCTTCAGCCAACATTGCCAAGTGCCATCAAACTTCTATAAACTGAAGCCAAACACTGCATTAATATTATGATGAGGCTCTTAGGCTACGTTCACACTGCAGGTCTTAATGCTCAATTCCGATTTTTTGATCAAATCCGATTTTTTGTCTGCTTGTTCACACTACAAATAAAATGCGACAGCAAACGCGCTCTGGTGTGAACGCTCAAAGCGGCCCGCATGCGCAAAAGAAGACGTCACACACAACGCGCTCTGTTTTAAGTTATAGAGTTACTTTGTTATTTATATATGGCCTAATAATTATCCTTATTGCTGTTTTAGAGAGGAGCGGTGCTTCAAAGGATAGTTGGAAATGTCTGTCAGAATCTGCAGATTATACAGTACACATAAAATGTTCACATTTCTCCAACTTCGTCTTCCCAACAGTTTGACTAACATCTACACGGGATGGCCAGGAATCTTCTCCGGCGCTGATAATTGGTGTCTGTCTTGTGTCGGTGACGTAAAAGACGGATTTAAAGCGACATGACCGTTCAAACGCAGCTTTCTAAAACATCAGATGTATCAGATTCAGTACCACATACCAAAGTGACCCAGATCACCTGCAGTGTGGCTGTGAAACTTTTAGTGATTTTAGTATTTATTATTTATTAGTATTTTAGTTTAGTATTACAGTTTACAAGAAAATAAAATTCAGTGTATTCCCAAAGCAATGATTCACTCTAGTTGCAAGGCTATCAGTTTCACCCTGAAGTCAGTAAGGCTTTCATATACAGGGATGTGGCTGATAAGAAATGGCCTTAAATTTGGTTTCCTTCTCATCATACTCCATCAAAACTGTGCTGTAAGATCATTGCTTTTTGCTTCAGCACCTGCTTAATGTTCATTGTTTGCTGCTAAAAATATGCCAGCGAGTCAGGCATATATGATAATCACATAGTGCTGGTGCAGAGGCAGTTTTATTGAAGAAATGGCAGAAGCCACTTCTGTCAGTCATTACATGAGTGAGACGAGTGAGGACAACGCAGCACCCTGGAGGTCACAGTGAGAGTTCAGAGAGTCGTGGCATAATCTCCTCCAGCAGTGCAACAGCTGGCCACCTTTAGTGATATAACACATGGAAATATATATTGGGAGAATGTATGAAAAGCTCTCTGTTTTTAAGAACTTAAACTCTGAAATATCCATCCATCCATTTTCTCCCACTCTTGTTTTTGCCCTTGTATATATAATGTTTTCAGCAGAAAGTTTGGATCACAAATACATTAGGTAGCGTAGCTTACTGCTAAAATTATATATGGCAATTAAAAAATGTATAGTTCAAAGTACATTAAAAGTACAAGGTACATAAAAACACCTCAAAATTCAGAATTAGTCATGTGAGATTTCTTAGCTATTTGTGGGCCACAGTTTCAATCATTCTCTGCTGTTTGTGACAATAAATGCTTATATGTGATGCAATGTACGAGGCATAAAAAGCCCTAAAAACACAATGTGTAGAGCACCTGGAGCAAGGATGTATGCAGCCTGTAGTGTTTCCTGTAGATGACAGAGGATGAAGTTGTTTTTAACGATCGGTGACCTGATTTAAAAACAAAATCTTGTTACACAGTTTTGGAATCACTTGCTTACTCACTCGTCTTCTCTGCGTGATGCGTTTTCTCACCCTTTCACACACAAACTACCCCCACCTCCTCCAGTCTGCCTCTGCACCCTGTAGACGCCCCTAATAAGGCAACATGTGTTGTGAGTGGCTGCCTCGGAGAGAGGTCACCCCGTCAGGCAGCCTGCCTGTGTTTATCAAGGGACCATCTCCACGCCTTCTCCCCGCTGCTCTATCTTATTTTCCTTGCCATTCCTTCTTTTCCTTCCCCAGATTTGCCATCCGTGCATCTGCCTCACACACTCCTCTTGTCTCTCCCACTCATTCCCAACAACTCCTTCTCATTCTCCATGTCTTTCTCTCTCTTCTACTCTTTATTGCATTCATTTTATTTCACTTTGTCTTATCGGTTTCTCCACCACTTCCAGTAGCAACAAACACAAGACATCCTCTTTCACTCATTCTCTGTCTCATTGGTTGCATACAAATTTATCATTTCAAAATCTGCCAGACGTCATTCATAAGGCTTTTCTTAGAAGTAAACCACAGTGGCAGGGGATGTAATACTTCAAGCTTTCCAAGTAATAAAGATGGACTACGGGTGGATGAGCTGATGACAAGATGGGAACTCGTGTCAGACATCACGACCAGCGCTCAGGTTTAAGATCTGATTTGCAATCCTCTTCTATCATTCAAAATTTACAGTAACCCAATAAAGAAGTGTCTCCTTAATTTTATATGAGGATATCATTTAAAAGGTCAGCTGTAAATATCTCACTTATGCAATTTTTGTACAATTTTTAGTGCATTTGTACAATAAATGAGCTTTCTTAATGCACAATATCAGCAAATCTAAATTTTAAATTAAAAAAAAAAACTTCACTTTTGAAATTAGGATATCCTGCCAAAACATTATCTGTAAATAAATCATAGCAACAAAACTCTGATGTTAACAGGCCGTCAGCGACATTAAAGGGATGGATGTGCACATTCAGACCACTTGGTGGTCTCACAGTCTGTTAGGTGGAAGACACAATGTGAAACTTTGCTCTACAATTTCATCACTTTTCAGCACAGGATGTACAAACGCTGTCATGCAACCTTCAATAAAACTCAACACCCAGAACATCATGTAAACACCACTTAACAAATCCCTGCATGACTCAGCATCAAAGCATCTCTCTGCTAATCACGCTTGACCTGAGAAGCCCAAGCTGGACATAAAGAGTTTTAGCTAAGTTTGGAGGTATTACTACAGACAGCAACACCATAGGATAGTTTGTTTGAATCCGTTTTGACAGCCTTAGCTTTACTGGGCTTAAAACTTTCTGTGATGATACTTATGGGTGGCTTGTGTCGAGTACAATGTTGTGCTTTTGCATTCCAAATTAAAGACAATATTTCAACTCACAAAAACAAGCAATTAATTCCCGTGCATACCATTCCTGCTGCACTGCATGACAATCTGCAGCAACTTTAGTGAGTTAAAGAAAAATAATTTCCATGAAGTCGTTTGGTGAGTTTAAACTGCTATGTGTCAACATTATAAAGAAAAAAAAGATTAAATGATTCCAAATATTAACCATAATGACACAATAAAAAAATCATTATACACACTGATTAACTAAACAGAGAAATCATTCCCTAAATTTCCTTTACACCCTATATATTTTGTTGTCGTCATAGTGGATCATCTGCCTCAATCTCACCTGACCCTTAGCATCCTCTTCTACATGTCATCCTTCACTGCAACCGTGAATCTGGTCTTTTCCTCCTGTCGGGCAGCTCCGTCTTCAGCATCTTTTGTCTAGTGTCTCCACTTTTCCTCCTCTGCCAATGTTTAAACCATCTCAACCTTCACTCTCTAACTTTGTCTCCAAACTACTGAACCTGAGCTGTCCCTCTGACATACTCATTTCTACCACTGACCCTCCTGGTCCCTCTTACTATCTTCAGCTGTGCCACCTCCTTCTCCTTCTCAAGCTCCGATATTGCCTGTGCCTCCGTCTCCAAACCAGACATCGTAGCAGGTCTCACTATCACTATTGAAACTTTCCCTTTCGCCATTGCTGCTAACCTTTCATCCTTGACACTCGTCTCTGAGGGATGAGACATTTGTCTCTGTCCACTCCTCTTCCTTACCTCTCTTGTGTACTGTCTGTTGCTTTGGTTGATTTGACCCTGGAGTTAATTTTGCCAAAAAGTGATGAACAACAAACAACTATCAGCAACCAGCAGCTAAAACTGATCCAGGGTTACAAACTTGATTCTTTTTAAATTAAATCCTCTGGCCCTGCCTCACAGTCCACCAGTATATATGTTAGGTTAATGGTTGGTACTAAATTATCTTCATGTCCAGGGTGCATCTAGTCAAATATGAGCTGGAATGGGCTACAACTTCCCTGTGACCCAAGAACAATACCTGAGAAAAAAATGGATGGACGGTTCATAAATCTGTACTTTTTATTCACAAGATTTTATTTTTAATCTGGATTTAAAAGATAATTACATAGAAACAGCAGTCAGCCTCCTCTTGTGGCCACAAGCACAGCTTGGTCCCTGTGTGACTCTTTTCTAAACCAGACATCTAAACGTTTAAATTTAAACGTTAAGACACTCTCTTTTTTCCCTCTATGTTTCTTCATAACGTCGTTGTGATGTCACACTGCAGATGGGTTACTTTGCTCAGCATTGTTTTTCAGGTTCTCTAATACTCTGTACAGCATATGAATCTCTGCTCCCGCTAACTACTCACATCTTGTTTTAGTCCACATGAATAAATTAATTCTGTCATTTTCTTTTCCCAGAACTTTTCCCAGAGTAGTAAAAAAAAAAAAAGATTACAGCACATCTGGTGCTTACTGTAGAACAGCAAAAAGCTTTTATTTCATTGCAAAAAAATGTTGATTATATCTACATGCTACTTTGCACTTCCAGCAGCAGCAGACAATATGCTCAAAGTTGGCCTGCCTAATAAAGGTTGGCCTGCCTTTATTAGGAGAATTTCTTCCTTTTTGATTAGCTATTGTGCACTAAATCACATAGAGATACATGTGCTTATGTAGACACATGTACACACACGTACAAGATGCACACACAGGTCAAATGAGAAGCAGAGTGAGCACTGCTGGAACTTTCATGCTTCCTCCTTCCTTAAACATTTACTCTGGCATTCCCTCTTTAGATTCACATCTGTGTTCCTCTCTGCTGAGTTGCATCAGCTCTGCCTGACACTCAACACAGAAATCTGCCCGCTCTGCTCTTATATGGATATTGATGAGCACAGAGGTCGATGCAGAGGAGAGACACAAGAGTTCATCAACTCTCAGAGCAGTAGAGAGGGAGGAAAACAAAACAGAGATGGAGACCGAGAGAGAAACAGTAACAGAGGAGGAGGACGATTTCACGCGAGAAATGATTACTTAATGATTTGGCTATCCTTTCTTTAGGGGTACATTGTCCGTTGTCTTCACATTATACAACATTACGAGGTAGCTTAAGGCAACTCATGAGCAGACAAAGGAGAAACATCAGTTCAAATAGATACAGTGCATAGTTACTTTTGTACTTTGCATTAATGCAGATCCATTTCTGCAGCTTCTCTACTGTTTGCCGGATAAAGAGCAGACAACTGAGCTGAGACAGACTCCATGATCAGCCACTGCTCTTATTAAAGCCCATGTTACACTACTGGAGATTCAGACTGACTATAATCAACGTGATTGCAGACAATAAAATGACCAAAACAAAGGCGACAAACCCTCAGTTATGAGTTGTAAAACATTATAAAGCAAGAACACGATATCAGTAAGAGAGGATATCCTTAATATGGACACCTTAGGCACACAGTTCTGGCACTGAAGTCCCCAGCTCTACGGTGTACAAACTTTATGTTTACAAATGACAGCCAATCAGAAGAAAGTTAGCTTAAATGGAGGGGGAAAGGAGCTGAAAGGGCTTGTTTCAGAGTGTTGAAGAAACAAGAGACTGCACTGGGGTCGAATAAGAGATAAAAATAGGATTATTTATAACTATGAATCACACAAAACTACTTTAGAAGGGGCCAAGAATAAAAATACAGAGCTGAAAAGGAGCACAATAATTCCCTTTTCACTCATAATCACATGCTAAAAATCGGTCAGAGATTATCCATGGCACTTGAGTATCTACAGAGATCTTGTGTTAAAGAACTCATTTATTAATTTGCATGCATTGGCCAACTTCAGAGGTTTCTATCACCCTTAACCTAAACATTAATCATACAATTAGAGTAAAGCCAGACTATTAGAAGACCCAGAATGGATAGCTGCCTAACACAGTGCGGACAGCAGACAGCACAATCACAAATCATGCTGAGCTGAGGAGACAGGGGTCAGGAAAGTTTCTCATTCAGGCTGCAGAAGAGTGATGAAAGGATTTTAAAGAAGTAGAAATGGCTCTAATTAGCCTAGACTACAGCTAAGATTAATGCACACCAGAGAAATCCTTTCCCTTTGATAAAGTTATGAGAAGTTATGCTTAAAAGCATGGAAATCTGTTGTTAAAGTCAGTCAACCTGCAATTCTTGTATAGCACTTCCCTACTCTCCCAGAGCACTCACAGCGCTTTATACAGCATGTCTCATTTACCCAATCACACAAGCCCTTCTTATGCAGAATTGCTTTCTATCTACCATTCACACACCGATGGATACATCAGAGAGCAAGTGTATCGGCAGATATATGTCCTGTCGGATAATATCTGCATGTTAACAAATATTTATCTGGTGTGTTATTTTGACTCGGTGTTCAAAAGAAAAATAATTTTTTAGAAACATGAAATTTTTGCTTCCTTGAAAGAAACAAATCAATCTTCTAATTTGAATATTTGTTTTCTAGAGATGAAACACACTATAAACCCTTGCTGTTCTTCAAAGTAGATCAAACACGTATCCAATAAAACAGAACAAAGTATGTATGTATGCATGTATTGCTAACTGGGTAAATGCCTACACATAAGCTCGTAACACTTGGAGGTTTGAGCCAATCTCAATTCTCATTTGTGGATGAACAGAGTCCAGTGGCACAGGGTCAAGCCTGGGGCCGGCCAGTAAACCTGTCCGTTCACTTTGATGAGTGCAGCAGGTGCAGAGCACCAAACAACTGGTGTATGGCATCACATGCTCCCCCCACCACCCCTCACAGAGGCACACATGCTATAAAAACAAAACTGTGGAGAAATGATGCCGGCCGATGCCGGAACAACACACTGGCCCAGCACATACTCATCAGATCAGCTGCACTTGCATACCACCATACAGCTATAATCTGGGGCTTGGAATGCTAATACCCATGTGGTTACTTGAGACATAAGTGCAAAACTAACAAGAAGCAGACTCGGCTATGAAGAAAATGTAAGCTAGACACCATCTGAAGACTGTTCAGTTTTGTGTTTTGGAGGTAAAGTTTGCCTCCATTCATGGGCATATGACAGAAAAGGAGGGACAATGAAGGACGTCTTCCAATCATAAAGAGAACATTTAAACTATAGGACTGTTGTTAAAGTCAGTGAACCTGCAAACACAACCACCTACAGGAGTAACAGTCATCTATGAGTGTTTTGTACCACTCTGAAACTATAAATAAAGATTCCTCTAAAAATATAATCAAATCAAAGTCTTAGAAACATTATACAGATGGTCATTGAGCTAAAGAGGTCTTGTTACAAAGCATTTCGCCTACAAATATCTGTTCAGCATTTTAAAAATGACATCCAATTTGACGGCGCATCATTTGGTGATTGCGCACAATGCCAAGTTTACTTAATCAAACAAGCAGAAAGTTACCGGTATCTTTAAGCATTGTTGCCCTGTATATGTTTATGCTAAATGACTGACGTTTCATAAAAATAAAGGAATTTGCAATCATGTAATCTGTTTATATGTGATGTGCTGACTTAGAATTTAGGATAGCAGACATAAGATTAAACCAGCAGAGATAAAATCATACTTGCAACTCACGTTAGCTCCAATAAAAAGGAATCAAGAAAAGTGGTTCACAGGTGAAGTCCATCTATCCTGGAAGGAGAGATATCAAACCGCCACACAATGATGCTGAGGAGGCAGGAGGTGCAGGTGTGAGCAGGTAAACCCAAACAGAGAGCCTAAGTCATCTACCGTGAAGCAGGTCCAACCTCAGCAGCTGACAAATATATCCCGGTGCTTTCCCTCTAGCTCTGCGGTTCTGAGATAAATAAATCAGTCCTGGAACAGCCAAGCAAAGAAAGGGAAGGAGGGAGAGGGAGAAAGAAGGAGAGGGAGTGGGGTATGCAGGAGATGGGTGAAGGACAGAGGGAAAAGAACTGAGGGGAAAAGAGGGGTGAAGCTGAGAAAAGGTACACAGGCTAGGTGTCTGGATACTCCTATAGTTAGTGATTCTTCAAACTATTCCAAAAGTGAAGATAGGTGGTTCCTGAAATGTCCATTCTGCAAATCAGGTTTGTATCGCCGGTCTAATAGAGTTTAAACTGAGGGTCAGAGGCGACACCGCGATACTTCCAAAGAGTTTAGGGAGTGCGGGCCAAAATTGTTGCAGTAACCTTATCCCACAGCTACCATGTATGGGCTGAAGAGAGCGGCCTCAATTGAGGGGCATCTGCCATAAATAGCCAGGCAGCGTCGGGCTCCCGGAGCAGGAGGATCGAATCAGCTGTTACAACTACAATCCAGCAGCACTGCGTGATCCAGGCTGCGCAGGAACGCCTGCTCTATGACACCAGGGTCATACACAGCGCACTGTTTCACTTGCATTCATTTCAACCAGCCACCTGACCAGTTTGTTCAAAGAAACTAGGATTGCATCAAACGCTGGGATGATGCTGCATTTCATGTTAGGACATTTAAATTCATCTCTGGAGCTTGAGGGGCACAACTGTCACTACATATGCAGCCTCATTGTGCAGAATTTCACATAAATTTGACAGATTACTAACATGATCCATGTCAAACTGCTTACACAGGACAGCTGTGAGATGCTCAAAACAGGAACTCTTGAGCCGACTGTTTACAAAAGCTCACATGTATGACACAGTTTAAAAAGTTGCAGTTTTCATGTCCAAAACAGACAAAAAAAAACAAATGCATATCACTACTTTAACTTCATCTGCTACTACAAGGACTCCTTGCCATGTTTTAAACAAAGTGAATCAAACAGTAAAATACAAACGCAAATGCAGTAAAGCAATTATGGGCTTTTTAAGATGTTTGATAACAGCAGGGACATTAAACTGTATTAAATAAGTCCTAACGCTGTATTTTCTATATAAAAAAAGATCAGCACATCCAGGTGATTAACTTGTGGCTACCGATATGTGTCTTTGGGTACTGTGGTGAAAGAGGAGCAGGTCAATTTAGGGTTTTGCTCCTTGTTACAGTCGATTTTGTGTTTAATTGCTGTTTGTCTCCATCTTGTGGTGTTGCATTGTAACTGCAGGACGGGTCACCAATTCAAACATTTTACAGAATAAAGATTAAAGATAAAGAAATCACTTTATGTAGTTATGTTCCTTATTTATCTCCCTACAACACATTGGAAAAATGTTATTTTTCTGTTCTGACCTTTTTCTGTCATTTTATTTTGTCACATTTATGTAGTTTTATCTATGAGTAACAGTCAGATGCGTAATCAATATACTTCAGTAATTTCAGTCAACAATGTTGCTGCCTTACACATCTGTTTTGGGTATATCTACACATTCATGACTTTTACTCTCATTTTTTTCCTATATAAAATGCATCTTTGGGGTTAAATACACACACAAGTAGGATTAATGTGCATTCAATAAAGGCAATGACCACTTACCTAACAGAAATCTATCCATTTGTCTGTTATTTTGTGGCCTTGGTAAACCAAAACATATTTTCCAGTTGAGAAAATGACCCTAAAATTAAAAAAAAACTAGTTAAGAAATCATTTTATTACAATTGTGTTCATGGGAAGCTTTTTGCATGCAGAAAAATCCTGTTTACAGTCAGGAATACAAGTTTATGTGGACAGGCTGAAGGGTGGCAGAAAATGAGGGCAACTGTCACTGTGGCATTAATGGACTTACTTATTCCACATCCAGCACAGGCAAGCAGGCTTGACAGGTGTACAGTAATGACAGATATGTAGGCAACTTACTGAGAACTGGACTGACTCAGAGGCTGAGGCAGCTGTGATGGAGGGACAGCTGGAGATGCATGGCAGGGAGGTCTGCAGAACAAAGCCAGACTGTTTCATTCAAAGAATCCCAAGTACACAAAAAGACAAAAGAGAAGTGATGCTTTCCTTGATACAATGGGGAAGTGGATGAAGATTTGGAATAACCTTGCTGTTTGCATTATTTGGTGATTAAGTGAGAGTTACAGACAAAAATAATTCTAATCACAACCATTACAAATCCCCAGCATTTACCAACAGTTTGTACATCACCTGACTGGACAGCAGTAATCTCAACTGGTAGCTTTGGATCCAATGTGAACAGCATTCAGGGGAAGTTTCAGATCATCCTTCTTTGCAGATATCCTTCATCTCAGCTGTATTCAGTGTAAATGCACATCTTAACGTCATTCTATTGGATTAAGGTTTTGGACGCTTCAAAAGACAGATTATCTTTGTTTGAAGCCATTCTGAATTAGATTTGCTTCAATATTCAGGTTCATTGTCCATGCTGTCAATCCATACAAGACACAGAAGCTAGATGTGTGTGTGTGTGTGTGTGTGTGTATACTCTATATATACTCTATATATATAGTATATATAGAGTATATATTAGTGACCTATTGTTTTTCTAGGCTCTTAATAATAAAGGTAGAGACAGCACTGCACAGTAGCAGTCAAAATATTTTAGCTACTGAATTAGCATCATATAACTATATAAGGAAACACTATTCTAGTAGTACAGACTTTATAATTTAATTAAGTAGCAGTGTATTAGCCCCTAATGTACAACAATCAACAGTTTCGTTTAACTGAAGGCGTGCAGGTATAATTTTTTTTATATATTTACCTGAGCTAGCTCTTATCAAGGTTACAGGCGGCCATTTTGAAAGTTCAACACTGGGAAAAGTACCACCTCAGTCTTTGAGACAACTTTCAGTTAAAAACGAGCACCAGAGAAAATGTTCAGAGTCATAGTAAGAAACAAAGGTAAGACCACGACAAACCTTTTCTTAAAAAAGTCCAAAATTCCAGTTTAAATGTCCAGAGAAAGCTGACTAAACTTTAATTAGCTTTCTGTAACTATGGCATTTTACCATTAAAGACTGGGAACTCTTGAAAGTGTGAAACAGGACTGAAATAAAACCTTTTACTGGTTTATTATTTATGGCCACATCCAGAGTAAAGTATATAAAAAAATACTATACAGCTATACTGTGTAAGTAACCATTATACTGGCTAATATAGTGGAGGTCACCCTCCTGGTGTCAAAACACTTTCATCTGTCAGTGTTTTTAATGTCGCAGCTGATCCTTGTAATTTAGCTTGCACTCCAAATATGGTAACTGTCAGAAGCTGCATGGAGCTTAAGAAACAACGCTGCAGTGCCTTTGTACGCTGTGCCCATGAACAAAAAACACCCACAGCGTAATGAAAAGACAGCCTACCTATATTGGGATCAATAAAGTATCATATAAGAGGAAGCAGTAATCTGACTTTTCACTCTCATCTTAGAAAAAAAAGATGGCACACAGAGGAAATTGAAGAGGATGGATGCCCTCCAAGTCTCCCAGAGAGCATGCTGGGAGGTTTTTACAAGGTTCAGCTCAAGTATTGTCTTTGCCAACGCTTTGATCCAGCAAGTGGAGCTCAGTGTGACAGTCTGGCACGGTAATTGGGCTGAAATTGCCAGCACACAAGTGAACATGTGTGAAAACACTCGCATATTTGTGCTTATACACGTATGCTTGCTTTCCATTGCCTTAGCATTGCTCAAAGAATAAAAGTCAGCTCTTTGAAAATGAAACATTTCCATAATAATGACTTACCCACTCGAGGAGCCCAGTTACTTGTACTGATTTTCTCTCGTTTTTCATATTGCGGGACAGTGTCA
Source organism: Pundamilia nyererei (assembly GCF_000239375.1). NCBI lineage: Eukaryota > Metazoa > Chordata > Actinopteri > Cichliformes > Cichlidae > Pundamilia > Pundamilia nyererei. The sequence goes on from NW_005188565.1 coordinate 16,912, forward strand.
GCAGCTGAGATCAGATGCCTCATGTGCAAGCTCTAAAACAATGTATACAAAGCCTGTATGGCAGCATCACCAACACACAATTTTCATTTTCTCAGATCACTTTTCAGATGTATAATTTAGCTCCAGAGATGAACCTGTAAAGGGGCCGCCAATGTAAAAACTTTTTCCGAAAACCAACATGATATCAGAGTAATGGTAACTGTAACTGGTTCTGCTTTTATATACATAACTGGTTTCGTTTGTAATATAAAAGCCTTTATCATATATTGTATTTCATACATATGCACCCCTTATTATCTTTGCTCATGTCCTGGCGCATATGTGATATAAGTGCACATTTCTAAAAAAAAAATAAAAAAAATAAAAATTGCATACATACAGACAACAGCAACTGTCACAAACACCATTTTCATGCAAAGAGTTTATTTATGAATCAGACTGCAGTATCATACAACAGTAGCACAATCATATGACTATGGATTATGCTCATATTTATAGATACAAAGATAAAGGCATGTCTTAAAAGAAAAAAAATGAATGAGTTCTCTTTTGATTTACTCTAAAAATAGCTTTTAAATACTTGGCATAGTTTTGTAAATTAAATTATGAAACATAATGTTTTGCCCACTGGTTTTACTATTGGAGTACCAAATGCAAATATACTTTATGAAAAACATTTTTTTTTCCTCCTCTCTCTTGCATTTCATGCAAGGAAGAAAAAAAAGATGTCAGTGAGTACAAAAAGCACTTAAATCTCATATGAAAATAGAAAATATTACAAGTGTGCATAATTACTTCATGTTGCACATAACCTGCAGTACAAAAAGTCAAACGACACTATGTTCAAGTGT
>NW_005188566.1:0-969 GCF_000239375.1 Pundamilia nyererei
AAAATCCCCACACGGTCGCCACCGACCGTCTGACTTGGGCACCATGTGTAGCGGAGAAGCCCAGGCACTATTCGAGCGCTGCACTATGCCGAGGCGCTCCATTGCGGCAAACTCTTCCCGAGCGACGGAGAGTTTCGCGGGGTCGAGGCGGCGCGCGCGTGCGAACACCGGGGGACCGACCATCGGAATATAATGTTCAACCCCGTGCTTCGTTGCCGTGTTCGAGAAATTAGGAACAGTCAGTGAAGGGAACCCCAAGAGCAAACGCTGAAAAGCATTCCCTGAAGTCACTAAATTAGCCCGATTCAGGGGCTCGATGGCGCGAGTGAAACAGGGCATTGAAGAAAAAGACAGTGCATCGATTAAGTGTCTGTTAGCGACATCGACCAGCAGTCCGTGGGCACAAAGAAAATCAGCGCCCAAAATAGGTACAGAGCTAGCGGCAACAACAAAGGTCCATTGGAAATCCCGACCATGAAAACAAACAGTCACGAACCTTTCCCCGAACGTTGCGATGGGAGAGCCATTAGCCGCAATAAGCTGCGGTCCGCAGCCCGCTGCTAAACTGTCGGCTCCGGACGGGGGAAGGAGGCTCTTCTGGGAGCCAGAGTCGACCAGGAAACGTCTCCCAGAGCGCGAGTCTTCTATGAAGAGCAGTTTTTCTTTGTCGCCAGCGGTCGTGGCCGCTACAGCGCGTTGGCGGGGTCCATGTCCCAGGGTTGGAAAAGCGCAAGGCGGCAGGCAGCGGCGCGCTCCGGCGCCAAAACGCTGATGGTAGAAACAGAGGTCCCGTCCGTGGTGTCGCTGTGCCGCGATCTTTGCCGTCAGCGAAGGATCGGGTACGTCGTGGCAGGTCAGCGGGGAAGTGGAAGGCGCCGCCGGCGAGGCTGGAACTAGGTCGTGATCGTGGAAAGTGCAGGTAGCCAGGAGAATACGATCCGCGTCCTCAGCCAGGGAGCGATAATCCTT
>NW_005188566.1:2252-17670 GCF_000239375.1 Pundamilia nyererei
GTTTGTCCCTGATAGTGGCTCCAGCGTACCACACGGTGATGGACGAGGTGTGTTGGCAGGTTGCATTTCTTCAGTTCAGAATTTCCCTCCAAAACACAGCAACAACACTTCCTGAGAACTGGGTGTGAGTGGAGCCCTCCAGTGGTCCACCACAGTATAGCTGTTTTACTTTATCCTTTGTCTTTTCTGATAAATTGGTTCTACTGGATGGCTGTGCTGGCATTTCTCCTGCGGTGTTGCTATCAGTGTGTGAAGAGTGGGAGAAGAGGGTTGCATTGACAATCCAACACAATGGGCAGCACATTGAACACATTTTATAAGTGGTCAGAAACTTGTAAATAACTCATGAAAGAATAAAGTTACGTTGAAACCAAGCACACCATTGTTTTTCTTGTGACATTACCAATAAGTTTGATGTGTCACGTGGCCCCTAAGCAAAGATGTTAGACATACAACATAGAAACCTGGAAAATCACCTGTTAGCACACCACGTGGTTTAAAGCAGGTGTAGCTTATGATTGTATAGGCCTGTATGTAGCTGCTGTTGTAAATGTTTATTCTTTTTTTTCTGCCTACCTTATTTCATAACCTCTGTTTTGTTAGCACCGTGTGTGACTGCAAGCCCAGGCAGGCACAAGTGACTCTCTCCCTCTCTCTTTCACTCTCTCTCTCTCTTATAGCTTACATAACGCAGTTTATCGCTGCAGGCGGCTGTTGCAGCTCCACGCACACTAGTGGGTTTCTGTGGTCTAGCAGGACACGGATATAGAAATCAGGAACTGCATCCACCAGCTGTCATGTCATCTGTGAAGCTCGAGCGTGCAGGTAAGCTTCCTCCTTGTTGTGAATACTGTACAGTACAGTTCAGATTGCACAGAACGATGCGCTGCTGGTTTCATAACTTGCAGGAAGCTGCACGTTTTACAAGCCACGAGCATTTGAAGAGCACTTGATGAAATCGCATTTATCATATTTGCATCTCTATAAATCAGCTGGACTGTTGAGCGCGGTGATGGGCGGTTGTGACTGTATGTACAGTAATATCAGTACAGAGTGTTCTTTCAGCCTCACGTTGGTATGTGTGGATTTAATTTCACAGGCCGGTGGATATGAAAAACTCGGCAGGCATTGCACTACCAGAAAACAGAGTAGAACTGAGGCTGTAATCGGAGACTTGGATATCTGCTGCTTAGCTGTTTACCGCACAACCGCCACGTTTATGGGGATTTTGTAACAGCCCGTCTGCTGTAGGCCAAATATAATTAGCCATAACTTATAGCAGAAAATTTCCCTCCACATCAAACTAATCGTTTCAACACCAAGGTTTTTCTTTAATTTGTCACCCCCCTGTAGTACAGCACTGGGTGTATTTGGATAAACAAGCTTAAAGCGACATGTTTGTCATTGTCTCAAACTCCAGAAATGAAACTTTTGTACATTGTAATTTCTCTGAGTGGATCTCCAGAATATACTGTTGTTTAAACACTCATGTGCTTTTGCTTTTGTAAAAATGAAGCCCTTCCCTGTCAGTAGTGGCAGGGGGGGATGGTAACAGTACAGCTGACTGTTGTGAATAATTTAAGTCATGCGTCTTTAACACTGGAGTCAGAGAAGCAGTTGGTGACTTTTTCACTGAGGATCTGAAGCGGTGGTTAAACGGGGTTCTCCCTAAAGATCTCAGCAGGGCACTGAGCTGTTTATTGTAGCTTTTCTGAAACAAAGGACCACCCTAAACTAGAACAGCAGATTTCAATGTCACTGTTATTTTATACTTTATATTTTATGTTTTAGTAGCTGTGACACTTAAATGAACGACCTTTTAAAGACAAGTAAATGCACACTTGAAAAAGTAATGGCAGGTTTTAAATGTTTCTTAATCAAGGTGAAAGTTGGGGAGGCGTTTATTTTATTTTTATTTTTTTTTATGTCCCCGAGATGCTGACAGAAGGACAAACAGTGTTACGTAAAACTTACCAAGCCAAATGTGTTTAAACTCTGCTCAGAAGCAAAGCTTGAGCAACTAAAGAGCTCTAATGTGGCACAGACCCTGAGTGCTTGTTTTCATTCTTTATTTTTTCTTAATTTATTGAGCTGCATGCAGAACTGACAGTAAAGTAAAGTTTATACTTGGGTTGCCAGAAATGTTGTTTACAGCAGTTACTAAGTAAAAGGGAAATATTGTCCAACTGTAAGAAGTGTAAAGCAAAAGTTGCACTAAAGAAAGGTAATTTCTGTCCATTCTTTCATTTGGGTTCAGATCAGGCAAAAAATGCCCACAATGGCAACGTACTGAAGGGGCTGGAGACAATTGCTGCCCTGGTCCGCTCTGTTGAAGAGACCCCTGAGCCAGTAGCTACCAAATTAGAGGGAACCATTCCCTCCTGGATCAATGGCAAACTCCTCCGCAATGGCCCTGGGAAGTTTGAGTTTGGAGAAACACAGTGAGTTATAAAGACCTGCTGCAAAGCACAAAATGAACATGTCTATAACAATGGAGTCGAGCCTTAACATCTGTGTTTCATGACAGCTACAACCATTGGTTTGATGGGATGGCCATGCTGCACCAGTTCAAGATTGAGAGAGGTGAGGTGACGTACATGAGTCGGTTCCTGCAGAGCGATACCTTCAAAAAGAACAGCGAGCGGGACCGGATCATAATGTCTGAGTTTGGCACGCTTGCCATGCCCGACCCCTGTAAAAACTTCTTCCAGCGATTCCTTTCTCGCTTTGAGAAGTTTGGTGAGTAAATAAGACAGTGGGATGAAGTATATGTGCATAATGGATCAAAAAGCAGGTTTTCTGCTGCAGTTAATTTAAAAAAGCAGAAGAGCCACGACAGCTAGAGATAAAATCAAGTTTATAACTTTGCTTTGCTAAATCCTCCTGGGATGGAGCTTCTTAAGTGTTCTGTATATACCCAAGTTTACAGTGGGGAACCAGGGGGAGCATAAAATGTTTTACATTCCCACTGGACCCTCCAGTATAACTACAAACTGTAAATCGTATAGCAGACCAATTTCTTTAAAAGGAGAAAAGCTTTCAGTCCTAAAAAACATGCCATCCTTTGTTTGTCTTTGCTACAGAACCCACAGACAATGCAAGTGTGAGCTTTGTGAAATACAAAGGGGACTACTATGTCAGCACAGAGACAAACTTCATGCACAGAGTGAACCCAGAGACCCTAGAAACTTTAGAGAAGGTAATGTCATTTGTTATATGCAGTAAATGCATTTCTTTGTCATTGTGTAGTCTGGTATAAACACAGTATACATCCTTATCATTCTGTTGTTTTGCAGGTGGACTGGAGTAAGTTCATTGCAGTAAATGGAGCCACTGCTCACCCCCACTATGATCCAGATGGTACCACCTACAACATGGGCAACTCCTATGGAAGAAGAGGTTTGTTCCTTGAGTCAAGTATCCACACTAAAGTCTGCACAGTTACATGGCTTTTTAAAATTTATTTATTTATTTATTTTTTTATCTTGATTTAGAAAAAAAGAAATGAACTGTACTTTGTTGGAAGAAAGGAGGTGCAGCAGTTAGCAGTGTCAAATCACAGCAAGTGTCTGGATTCAAATCCACTTAGGTCTTTCTGTGGAAAGTGCGTCATCTCTGCCTCTCCAGGCATACCAGCTTCCTCCCAGAGTCCACAGACATGCACATTAGATTAACTGGGTTGGGTTAATTAGGTTGATTCTAAATTGGCCATAGACATCACTAGTTGTCTGTCTCTGTTATCCTTGCAACAGACTGGCAAACGGTACAGGGCGTACCCTGCCTCTCACACATGACAGTTGGGATAGGCTCCAGCTCCCCCTTCCTCAGCAACTCTGAATTAGATAAGCTGAAGAGGATAGATGGAAAATGGATGGAACAATGTTTTGTAAAACACTTCTCCTTCCAGGAGTCCTCTACAATATCATCAGAGTACCTCCTGAGAAGACGGAAAGCGAAGACACTCTGCAAGGAGCCAAAATCCTCTGTTCTATTGTGCCTGCAAACAAGTCCCATCCCTCCTACTACCACAGCTTTGGTAAGGCAGCACACCAGGGTACCACTCATTATGCTTGTTTTTTTGTTTTTTTTCATTTGCTACCCTCATCTGCAAAGCTTGGTAATCTTTTTCTTCCTGCTTCCAGCCATGTCTGAGAACTACGTGGTGTTCATCGAGCAGCCAGTCAAGATGGACCTGCTGAAGATAGTCACATGTAAATTAAGAGGGAAGGCTCTGAGTGATGGAATCTACTGGGATCCCAAACAGGAGACAGTCTTCCACCTCGTGAACAAGCACACAGGCGAGGTGAGATGCGATCAGTAGCGGTTTTAGATACAGGCGACACGGGCGGTTGCCCGGGGCGGCATCGTGGTGGGGGGCGGCATCACGGGCATCGGCAAAAGAAAAAAAAAAATGCTCGTACTCATGCTGCCCCGACGTCAGCCAGCGCATATTGGGAATGGCGTAGGCACCGATCGGTTTTCTATCGCCCATTTGCTGGGAGTAAGGGCGCCCTCCGTTTGCGAGGTGCGCCTGCTGCTTGCGGCACAGGGAGGAGAGGGCGGGGCAGCGGGGGATTCTCTGACCGGCTGGAGCAGCATCTAATAACCAACTCGCAAAATAAAACAAAATAAAAACAAACCAACAAACACGAAAACACCAGACATTATAATACAGACTTATAATTTGCACCGATGTTTTTTTGAAATTCTATACACAAAAAGTGAGGCGAGAGCCCTCGGTGCGCCTGCTCGCTGCTGAAGTCAAAGTAAACTTTATTGTCATCTCCGCTACATACAGTCCAGTATATAGAGAGACGAGACGACGAGGCTCCAGTTACAGCAGTGCAAGTAAACAAACAATATATATAAGAAGAGTAAGAAAATAAACATACCCTTTAGGACCAGGGATAAAGGGATCAATAACAATTTAAAATTTACAGTTTGATGATTTAAAGTCTCACACACAACCCATTGAAAGGGGAGGGGGGCCAAATAGAGCACATTTCATTCATAATGTTGTAAATCCAAGTCCATTATGTATTCTTGATTTGAATCCTGGGTTGTCTCAGAAATCTCAGAAATGCACCCTAGACAAAGTGAATCTGTGAACTAAGGTGTAGGTGTGTTAGATCATGTTGTGGTGATCCTTGGGTTGAGGGATAGTTGTTCATACTGGAGTGCAAAATTAAAACCACTGGAAGATGGAAAAGAAAAGTTCAAAGCCATCAAGTCCTCAGTTTAGAAAAGAGAGAAAAGAAGAGGAGGAGAAACGAGCAAAAGATACAGGTAAGCAGATGTGTCATTGGATAATGGCAGGTCATCCTGAAACAATCAGAATCAGAATACTTTATTATGTGGGTGATCGTGGCTCAAGAGTTTGGAGTTCGCCTTGTAATCGGTTGCTGGTTCGAGCCCCGGCTTGGACAGTCTTGGTCGTTGTGTCCTTGGGCAAGACACTTCACCTGTTGTCTACTGGTGGTGGTCAGACCACCACCAGTAGGTGGGCCTCTGTCAGTGCGCCCCAGGGCAGCTGTGGCTACAATGTAGCTTGCCATCACCAGTGCATGAATGGGTTGATGCCTGAATGTGTAAAGCGCTTTGGGGTCCTTAGGGACTAGTAAAGCGCTATACAAATACAGGCCATTTATTAATCCCTAATCCCGTTACAGTTGCTCCAAGAAGAAATGGTAAAAGTAGGAACAGTAACAGACTAAAACAATACCTTATGTTACAGAGGGAGTGTTCGCCCAGGGCGCCAAACAGGCTAGGACCGCCACTGGATGCGACTGTTAATTTTTTTTTTTTAACTGCACTTCAATATTATATTTATATACAATAACAACTGATGTTCCTGTTGATTGATTATGCAAGAACTAGCAAGCTTGCATGTAATGTAAATGTAAAAAGAGGCAAAGTGTGGGCAAAGACAGAATCCGTTTAAATTGGGTGTGGATTTGAAACATTGGTTGAATTCCATTCCAGGCCATTAGGGGGCCACCTAGGCTGAAAATGTTCATCTCTGCTTAGCGCCACAAATTTGCAATGACATTGCAGTAGGAAAACTCCCTAGAGTGGCCCCATTTAAAGGGCTACACAGAGAAAACTAGGTGATTCAGAATGTAATGTAACAGATGTAATAAGCATGTTGTGTGTGTATATATTAAGCTTTTATTACTCCATGTTGATTTTATTTTAAAGTTTTTAACATAATTTGTCTTCTGAATAAGTGATGGTGATGTTGAGGAGTACTGTCGTTAAAGGAGAGTGTCCTTGTAGTTTACAGCTAAATGAAGTACTTGACAGAAATTCTGTAACTGTATACGCTGTACCGCAGGTCAGCTCAGTGAAGTACCACACCAAAGCCTTCTCCACCTTCCATCAAATCAACGCCTTTGAGGAGGATGGATTCTTGATGCTCGATATGTGTTGCTCCGACGACGGCCAAGCCATCAACAACTACCTCATCCAGAACTTGCGTAAATCAGGAGACGCGCTGGATGAGGTCAGTATAATTGCATGAACACATTGTTACAAAATAAATGTAGCAAGAAAAACAGATTTTTTTTTTTTTTTTCACTGTACTTAAGTTTTGACATAATAAATATTTATAACCGGGGAAGACAATATTGGCTTTGCTAATTTACTAAATAATTTAGTGAGAAAGCTATTCAGTGTTAGCTTTATGGATTTCAGTCTGTTCAGATTTGAATTAACCAAATATCTAAAATGTGCAAATATTGTCCCTCTCAGGTGTACAACACCTTGTGCAGGGTTTTCCCTCGGCGTTTTGTTCTGCCACTGCATGTGACCAATGAAACCCCAAAAGACCAGAACCTGAACACTCGACCCTGCAGCAATGCATCGTGTGTCAAAATCGGTGACGACAAGGTGAGTTGACTTCTTGCTCATGCCTTCATTTACAGTTCACCTGTAGCACACATGCTGGAGGCAGTAACCAGAAATGAGTTGTCTTGACAACTCATACAGTGTTGTACAAGTCAACAAGCAGGCAGTGAAAATATTAAGCTTCTTATTTTGAAATTAATCTAAGTGGCAGAAGTAAAGCGTTCCCTTGAGTAGAAATGTTAACGCCACACTACGGTATGAACAGATGCAGAAAATTAAGTTAACAAAATGAGTACTAGGTTTTTGGGAGGGGGTTGAAACGCATAAAAAAGGCTTTTCATAAAATTAGAAAAGCCTGCTTAAAAGTAACCGCTACATTTGTAAAACTACTGATTAGTGAATTTGGGATATTTAGACTGATGGGTAACATCAGCACAAAATCTATTCTGTTATCTTAAGAGATGTTTCTGTAGTGATTTTTATCATTTTTGCAGTTTGTGTAGTTTTTGACCTGTGTGTATGGAAGTTTACATAATTTCTAGTATGTTAGAACAAATGTATGGCAATCAGAGTTCACATAACTAGGTTGCAGAAACATGAGTCCAGTTAAAGGTGAAGCTCATGGTCACAGAGCTCGCACGCTCGACTGACCTTAGGTGGTAGTTCATCCTCTTTTTCAATAGGTGTTCTGCCAGCACGAGGATCTCCACGGAGAAGACCTCCATGAGTACGGTGGCCTGGAGTTCCCGCAGATCAACTACGCCAGATGTAACACACATCCGTACCGTTATTTCTACGGCTGTGGCTTCAGACATCTGGTGGGAGACTCTCTGCTCAAGATGGACCTGAAGGACAAGACATTCAAGGTGTGTATGATACTGTGCAAAGGGCTCCACCTCATTTAACCATGAGAGACGATGAGAGAGCGTTAGTGAATTTGATCACATTCACTGCTGTTATACTGTGTAAATTATTAGTTAACATAATTTAAATGGTATATTAGTTTATTGCAGCTTCTTTCTGGTTAATATCAACTGTCTTCCTACACTGCTGCGGACAGTTGTCTATACATTCAACCACATCTGGGGTGTCACAGTAAAAGCTCATGATCTTTCAGAGTTAAAGTTTTATGTATTGTTACTTAGTAAAAAATATTTAAAACTAGGCAAAACGATGCCTCAGATGAACTACATGTGAAATATTAAACCATTACTCTTGTTAAAAGTAAGGCCAAAAATGTAGAAGTAACATTGGGAAAAATTAACTACATCCTGACTGCTTCCATAGCAACTGTGATTATCAGTGTGAGCAATTTGCTGCTCTGGGAGCATTCAGGTGTGTGTGTGTGTGTGTGTGTGTGTGTGTGTGTGTGTGTGTGTGTGTGTGTGTGTGTGTGTGTGCCAGACTGGAACTGAGCCAGTAGTTGAAGCAAAATTAAGATGGAGAACAAGAGCAACTTTAAAATGTGGAGTTAAATTGAAAAACACTGACACTTGTGAAAATGATCATCCACAGGTCTGGTACCAGAAGGGTTTCTACCCCTCAGAGCCTGTGTTTGTGCCGTCACCTGATGCTGTGGAGGAAGATGATGGTGTCATCCTCTCGGTGGTTCTCACCCCGTCACAGGTAAGCAAATACATCTACCTAATGTGCTGATCATTGTGGAGCTGCATGTGTTTTATAGTTTACCTTTTTTCTTGTATTTGACTCTATAAAAAAAAAAGAAATGTCCGTTCAAACCTTGTTGTGTCTCATGACGTTATCAGAGGTTTATGATTTCCTGAATTTGAGGTACCAGCATGTCTGCAAGTCCGCCTAAGCTTGATTCCTTTCTGCTTCAAATTCTTTAATCAGCTGGACACGATCTATCATAAATATTCATGTGGGTGACGAGCAGAGTCATAAATATTCATTGCTGAATTTACGCGAGTGAATTTTTGGAATTAAAAACAGAACTTTCTAAAGCCTTCAAGATTAATGGCAGAAAGTGCACTTGCTGGCTACATTAATGGTGCCAGTAAAAGATTTTCTGAGTAATGTAAGATTTTTTTTTTCTTTCCCAAAAATGGTGTTCTACTACATCCCAGTGTCCGTCTTCCTGACAGCACATTGGGCAGCCTGAATCAAAACTGAGCATTGTGCTATTATGTCCATCTCCCCTATAGCAAATGTCAATTGTTCATTTGCCCGTCTGTTTATTTTAAAATCCTAATCAGTTTTAATTACCCCTGAAACACTGGATGAGGACCCTTTTATTATTCTTTTGTACACACAATGCGTTCTGGTCCTTGAATTTAATCAAAGCTGCTATTCTAAAGACATGCACACCTCTCAAGCATACCTCCAACCTAAGTGAAGTCTTTCACTATGTGGTGGTGTGTAGAGAAGTGTGATTTGTTTTGTGTGTGTTAACGCCATCAATCGTTTCTCTCCAGGATAAAGGGACCTTCCTCCTGATTTTGGATGCCAAGACATTTGAAGAGCTAGGAAGAGCCTATGTGCCTGTTAACATGGCTTATGGCTTCCACGGTACCTTCAGTGCCTCTGCATAAACTTCTTGTTTTTTTAGACTCCCCATGATTCATGGGCAATGAATACAACGCATCAATAAGCATTAGCCAGTTATATATCAGATGGTACTGAGTTGCTGCTGCTTTTTATGCTTAACATATATACTGTCTACAGATATTCACTACAGGTGAGGATCACCAGACATTATGTTATCACCATATTTCACTGACAATACAAGCAGTGTGCTGAGTATTACAATAACCGGATTTATCATATCCAGTAAGATTATGTTATCTCTCTTTAGTAGTTTGCTGCAAATAGACGTTGGAGGTTGCTGTCCCATTTTTACTCTAATGACTGAGCTGTTAGCTTGTTCTGAATTAGGAGGTAGGTAGCTTTGTCAAGTGAAGTGTGATCAGTGTTGGATGGATTTTCGACTGGTAGGACTTGTAGGGTACAGTTGAAAGTAAATCTGTGGTCACCCAAGTGCCAAAATGTTTTTTTTTAAAGAAATTTATTCCAAAGATTTTTACAAATCTGACTTTTGTACTGTATATTTTTTTTAAATATAATTTTTTAATTAAAGTTTCAACATTAACACTTTTCATAGGTGAAGTGTCTGGATTCTTTTCACACACTGAATCAGTCAAAACACATGGTTGAGAATAATGTACATAAGTACGATTCCTCACATCAAATATTCTTTTACAGTCTTTTACTGGCAAGTGGCACATTTAAGGCCCCAGGTTTTATAAAGTCAACATGTGTTGCTATTTATAACAATTTGTATAGCAATCAAATTTGCATCCTTGACATTAATATAGATATTAATCGTTAATTTGTTATTACCTTTGTTCAGATTACTTGTTTCACAGTATACATTAAGCCCATAAATAGACTAAGTGGCACACAAATCACTTAAACTAAACAGACCCTATTTTACATAACAATGGGGTCTTTTTAATTGAGAATTGAAAATTGTATTAAAACTAAGTGGCATTTCTTTACCATACAGTTTTTAATTCTGTTAACTTCTGCTCCACTGTAGGGAAAAACATAACTCTTAATCCACAATTTGACAGCTTTTAATTTCCAAATTAGTCTTTTGTGTTACAATAAAACATGCTACATGTTTAAACATTTAAAAGACACATCGAGGTCTCCAGCTCCTCAAAAGTAAGGATTGTCTTTAAATAAATGAATAAAACACAATTCCATTAGTGATGGTATAAACCTAAAAAATTATTTACAAGGGCTCAACTAGAAGGCTAAAAAAAAAAAAATTGGTGCTAATAAAATAATTTTGTCACAGTTAAATAACACATTTCTGCATTAAGTGCCAACTCTGAGTATGTAAATCTTATGTAAGCACATGTATTTTACATGTAAGTGATAACTGTGTGTGCCATTTGTACTTCCTCCACTATTCTAATGCATAATACACATTTATAGTGGTCTAAATTTGAAACGCATGCTTTATTAAAGTCTGGGTGCGCTTCACCCAGATTTCAGAAGTATACAGAATATCATTCACAGACGTATTTCTGGGGTAAATGTAATAGGCTAGGAAATGGTTTTACTGTGTAGAGAATTTATTAGAGGTCCTCTCTAAAATATGACTCAATAGAGGCTATTTTTCAAAAACCGATTAAACTCTCTGCACTTACACTAGAAGATGAATTTGAAAACCCATGAATGAAAAAGCTCTACACAGTTGTAACTGAGGTGTGGCTTTTTGGAGGGTTTTTTTGGTTTCTTTGCTGTTTATAAGAGATCCACACATCATCCACTAGAGGTCAGCATGTGATGACATTTACCTCCCTTCAGTCACGTTCTGGATCTGCAGAGTTGGAACAACGACTCAGTACCTGACCAGGATTTATTTAAATTAATTTATAAATTAAGAAAAAAAGTTGTATACCACTTTGTGTCGTGTGTGTTTTGTAACCATGTTCGCTTTCTGTATTGTAAACCTCGTGAACTGCAAGGCTGTTTTCAGCTTTGCGATTGTGAATCGTAACGGACCCATTTTCTGTCTCATACAACAGTCTGAACAAAGGGGTGAGGCAGGGGCAACGTCTCTGAAGGAGGTGGGCTCAACATGGCCACACGGGCTATAAGAGGGATCAAACCTGTGACCCTGTGACAGTGGGACAATCTGTAACTGCCAGCCCACCCTGCCACTTCAAAAACACACTGCAAACAGTGGAGGAGCCCGGCATTGAACTTCACAGGGGTTATTTCCAAATCTGTGACCTTAACAACTGTATTTATAGGACACTTGGAAAAGAGTGCCTCTTTGAGGGGAAAAAAAAAAAGATAAGATAAAAAAAAAAAAAAGGGTAGAACTTTTTTTTAAAGAGGGGAAAAAAGGGATTTCAAACAGACTATTATCGAAACTGTGGATTAAAGCAGAGTAACTCAAGCTGCACTTTTCAGTCTGCGTGTGTGGCCAGAGAACAGATGCGCATTTTTATAGAGGATTGTACAAAGGGGAAAAGGAAAAGAAAAAAACTGTTCCCAACAGCCGGTTAAAGCAACAGGACCCAAAACTACACCTCCAAATGTAGAAGTTTGGGGGGCGGGGTTCTCTAACTAGCTTTTAAAGTTTTGGGATGCTTTTGTAGGACAGAACATGCATTTTTAATATCTGCAGGAGGGCTGCAGATGGCACTTTGTTACAACAATGGTGATTCAAAAAAAACTTTAACAACAACGCTGCGGCTGATCAAACCTTCAATCAGTGCTCATCACTGGTGTGTTGTTTTGGTATTGTTTTATCTAAATAGAAAAGTTAGTGACTAGAATAACGACGGCACTAAATAAATTAGAATTATGTGATTTATTTTTACATCCACCCTGTTTAGTCAGAACAGCTCAGGAATCAACTGTTTCAGATTTCTTTTCTGCAGGAAAAACGTGCTGACAGATACAGCTGCTGTCTTTCCTGTAGCAAATCCTCATATTAATCAGTTCAGTTAATCAACTTTCTCCTCAAAGTATCCTGCTGTCTTTTCAACACACAGCAGACACTCGCAATAGAAATGTATACCTAAAGATTCTCGCTGAACTCATCTCAGTCTTTTACAGCACAAACATTAAGCAGACAGCAAGTAACATGAACGACTGTGCTCATATGCACTACCCACTGTTTGATTTGCTGCTACAAAGCAGCGGGTTCTGTGGAAGCAGAATAATGTCTATTGAAGCAGCCGGTAGAGTCTCGGGTCACGAATTGTGATTTTCCTGGCAGGAAAGCGGTTTGTGATCAGTCGTGGCATAAAAAGCACAACATTTATTTTTAGCTTGTTTTTTGATGGTGATATGAATAACTCTAAAAAGCTGCTGCCTTTTGTATAAAATCACAAATGTATGATGCCAGACACCCCTGAGAACAGTGCTGCTGCAGTCTTCTCAGGAGGGTTACTATGTTATAGAGAAGCTGGATTTTAGTCTGGATATTGTTGTATTATATACAGCAGACTACAGAATGACTACAGAGTGTAATAATGTAAATATAGTTTAACTGCATGTATTACCATTTTGTTTTTTGGGCTTTAAAAAAAATTTACTTTGACTAGAAGATGAGCCCTTAATGTGCATTATTGCAATACATTGGTTGTGATAAATTTTGCAGGTTATGCAGGCAACATGAGTTTCTAGTTTAAGCTCCACCTGACCAACAAAGTCCAATATTCTTTTTTTTTTTAATCTTTGGTCTACTCTTCACGTCTTTGTGTTTCTATCATTTAGTCTTCAGTAAGTACTCGTGCTTTGCGGTGAGTTTTTTGTCCATCAATGGCTAAAAGCAGCATCTGGAATCAATGCAGAAAGCAGTGAGGTTGAACTGAAAGAGCAAAGTTGCCATTTGGGAAACCAAAACAATGTGCTGAAAGAGACTAAAAATCCCAGAGTTCAGGAGAACTGACAGACATCACACCAACAATCCTCATTGATCTTTAAGCTGTTAAATACATAGAAAGTCACTATGCAGGATCGTTGTAACTGTTTGCTTTGTACCAACCACAAACTCACTCACAAAATACATATATATAAATATGTTGTGATTTACCATAAATATTTCACTCATAAAAATTAACCATGGCAACATCATAGAGAAAAAGAGCGTCTCCCAGTGTGTTTTGATACGTTTTCCCTACACATGAAAATTCAAATTTGGCACTTTCGCCCAACCACACGATTGTTTTCATGTGTTTTGATGGAGCTCGGCCCAGTCGGACATTGGGTAAAGATGGATGCTACATTAGCTCAACAAACACGCCCAGCAAACATTTTGATAGTGAATGTCACTGTTCTCTTAGTCGAAATATAGAAATGAAAGTGGTAAATGGGCTGTTTTGTTATAAAATGCTTTTCTACTCTATGGGAGCCCTCGGAGAGCCTCATTCATACAAAAACATATGTACAAATATTTCTCTACACCTAAGTGCTTTCAATCTTCCATTTACACACATTCATACTCTGATGAATGCATCAGAAAGCAACCTGGGGTTCAGTATCTTGCCCAAGGATACTCTGGCATGCAGACTGGAGCAGGAAGGGATTGAACCACCAAACGTCCTTAGGGGATGACTGACTCTACCCCCTGAGCTTAAGCCATCCTTGAGCTTAATGGACTTTCAATCAAGTTTACAAGAATTGTAATTGTTTCATCAAATGTGAAAAGATAAAATTCTCACTTGAGCGAAGAGCAAATGTGTGCAAAGCAAAACCATCGCGATGGAGATTTAAACCGATGACCTCTCACTTCTTAGTCAACTTAGCGAGCCAACGCACACCACACCACAGATTTACAATGTTGACGTGGAGCAGAGAGATTGCTCAAGCAGCCAATGAAACAGAATGTCCATGTAAATATATGTAAATGCAAAAACACATGAGGGTCTGACTGGGATGTTACTGTACATGAAAACAACATCAGCGTCTGTCAGTCTGTTTACGCGCAATAAATAAAACTAAGGAGGGATGTCAGTGAAGCGGCGGGGACACGCCCACACAGCTCTGAGCAGGGGTCTAATCAGTGAAAGTGAAAACACCTGTGTAACTGTACCGTGTTCACGCTTTTAAATCTACATAAACCTGCAATGATCTAAAGGGGACTAATTTCTGGTGTGCAAAAGGAGGCTGCAGGAGGCTATTTAACAGAAGGAGTAGGAACTACATGTGATGCTTAAAAAAAACAGACTACAATTACTGCTTTGTGGTTGCGCACCTTTGTAAACCCATCAAGCTGCAGACTCATAATATCGTAGGAGTCGGAAAGGTGGGCACAAAGATTACTGTAACCAATTTAATATCTAAAATATGGCCCCAATCTGCCTTTTTATGTCGATATCACATCGTATCAATCGCATCGTTTGTGTGACTTTTTTTCTTTTCTTTTCTTTTGAGTCATGAGACCACAGTGACCTCGGAGCACAATTCTAATAAGTTCATTCTTGAGTCAAAGCGAGAGTTTGTGCCAAATTTGAAAAAAATTCCCTGTTAAAGACAAGCTATGTTCAGGAGACCGGGTCAGACGTAAGGACACAGAAAACGCACAAAACATAATAAATATGGCGTTACTTGTGCATTGTTTAGCTTACACAAAAAAACAAAAGGAAATTTGATTTAAAAAAATGACGCCATTATGTTTATGTATGTCTGCCTGTGCAGGTGTAGCTCATGAGAATCTTCAGCTCCAGGAAGGCTGAGTAAGAATTTAGTAGTAAATGGTCATTTTCATTGGATTATTATGACAGCGTTTCATACAAATGTCTAACAGAATAACATATTGAAATGATAACTCAAGGTCAACTTTGCAGTTACATCATATTTTTCTGCAAATAATACCCTTTCCCTGGCGTTCAGCTCCATAACTCAGCAGCAGAAGGATACATAAAGTACGTATTTCACATTTTGCAGGTTACTGAGTTAACTCGGAGGCTGAATGAAATTTCCAACAGCTGCGGTATCTTTAATATGTCTTTATGAAGGATAAATAGGGTGTGAATAATAAAAGTAATAGTATCTGAGTTTCTATGAAGCTGCTTTGATTTCA
>NW_005188567.1:0-1966 GCF_000239375.1 Pundamilia nyererei
AATCATGGTTCCACCAATGAAGGAAACTGCTCCTATGAGCCCCACTTCCCTCTGCAGATTGAGTCCATGTGTGTCATGTCCCATGGTCAGAAAGGTTTTGTCTTCTCTGAAGCAGCAGCGAAGAACAGACGTGCAGTTACAAAACGCTGCCTGTTGCCCAATAGGAGGAGTGCACAAAATTAAACTGCTATGAAATTAAAACGAGGCTACTTTTAAGCAGATTTTAAGAATGTCTGCTTGTCCAGAGTTGGTTTTTTCTTAGATTTCACGTTAACAATGATTTATTTTAGGTTCTGCTCTATAAAACACAGTTGGAGAAACAAAAAATTCAAAATAGAGACGGTTTTGAATATTTCCAGTCTACTGGAAATGTCCCTGCAAGCCAAGTTGATTCTTCTGGTGTCCTCAATTCTTTCTCTGGTGTTTGTTCGTTTTATGTATACTTGTGTCTGGATCTACGTGACCTACATGAAGATTAAAAAAAAAAACAAAAAACACTGAACTTCCAGTAAAAGATTAGACAGGGCCTCATCTGAGTGAAGAAAGTAACAGAGTATCTGCATAACAATGTTATCAGAGGAAGGACGTGACTTGACCTGGTTCTCCCTTGTGCCAGTTTAAGCAGTCCAACAGAATAACATAAAACTAAGTTGAATATTTACTTTCTTTAATACTTTGCTAAACCATTTAGTTGTATGGATGTAAGTCCCAAAAAAATGAATTTTGGAGCTGAATCTGAATGATAGAAGTGAAACTGAAATTATTCGAGAGCTACACTTTTAAAGGATAAAATACAGTTTCAAAGTAAATGAATTCATTTTCAAAATATAAAATTCAATTTCAATTTAGTGACGATAATTTTCAAAACTGTACATTGAATTTCAAATTAGACTGATTCAAATTCAGTTTTAAAAAGCATTTATTCAAGTTACAATTCAGGTTCAGTTTCTGATGGCACAAAGTTCTGCCCATACTCTTCTTTTAATTAAATTGGACTCCAGTATGATATAATAGAAAAGAACACCAAGCACCAAGCTGCCTAAAGCAGTCAGTGGAAATGGGTTAATTATTATGAACTGGCGTGAACAAAAAGGGACGATCACACTGAAGTTTCAGTCATTTAAGATAAGGATAAATTAAGTTTGTCATAAGTTGAGAAATTCTTTAAAAATATTAAATTCCTATTTAAACAGTAATATTATTATATAAAATGCTGTAAGGAGCTGCAACTAAAAACAAAGTATATGTTCTGGAAAAGCTGGAGATACAGAAAAATGTTGGTCAAAATGCTTCTTGTTGTCAAAATATATTCTGATACTTGATCCTCATATATTATATTCACCAAACATCTTTATATACAGTCTTTGAGATCTAGGAGTCACACCTCATTGGAGTTAGGACCGAAATGATAGCAAAGCAAACATACTCTACTCTCGTGTACATTTATTATCGCCATACAACACCTCAGACACTTTGATCACTTATTTACAGAGTGTTATAGACATCCTGTGTTAGGACAAAGTCAATAAATTACCCGAGGTACAAATTCAGAGTTAAGGAAGAAAATATAGCAGCATATAGGCATCTTTTGCACTAATGCATCAAATCATTCTTGACAGGTTTTAAGCTGTATTTTAAAAAAAAAATTAGCATGAATAAATGCTACTATTTCAGGTCATTTCTGACCCTTTCAGCCTCACCTCTGGTTTGTTCAGCTCCTCAGTCACATAGTTTAAGTTGTACCAGCCAGCGTAAGACCAGAGGCCTTGATAGAAAGCCATTCCCAGAGTGCCCACAGAATACTCTGTGCCTTGAAAAGCATTCTCAACATTAAAATTTTCCTCGATCACAGTGCTGCTCTGTATGACTTTCACTAGCCCTCCAATTACAATGAAAGTGAGTGAAAACACTTTGGCCACCAAGAAGATCACCTGCACTCTCAGAGCAAATCGGACATTCAGGATGT
>NW_005188567.1:3774-17643 GCF_000239375.1 Pundamilia nyererei
TTTGTCTTCCTAGAAGCAGCGGACAAGAAGACCTGTAGCTGTAAAGTGTTGTCTTTTACATAAGAGGCGGAGCACACTTAATTATACAGCTACGAAAGTAAGGCGAGGCTATCATCAGCATGGCTGTTTAAAGTTCTTCTTTTCTCTTAGGTTTCACGTAAGCAGTAATTTATTTTAGGTTTTTTATAAAACTTTGACAGGGAAGTAAAGCATTAAAAATATACATGTTTTAAATAATTTCAGTCTTGCTTTTCTACAGTAAAAGTCCCTGCAAACCGAATGCATTCTACTAGTGTCCTCAAAGTCAGAGAAAGACTGTCTTCAGTCCTCAATATAATGTTTTCTTGTGTCTGGACCTACATGAATAGCTTGGAGAGCTGTACTGGCAGCAGAAAAATACCTAATCTGAGAGAAGACATGAACATCTGCTTAACAATGCTTAACTGCTCCCCAGGCGCTGCATTGGTGGCTGCCCACTGCTTCACTGGGTGAATGGGTTAAATGCAGAGGAACTATTTCCCTATGGGGACTAACACATACACACATTAGTTATAGTTTCAAAAATATTTTAATAGTTACTATGTACTTTAGAAAAATATAAAAACTAACTAAATATTTTGGGGGTACAAAAATATATGTATATATACTAGAAATACCCATACATTTGTAATAAGACAGTAACATTAAATGGTAAAAATGGTAAATGGCCTGTATTTTTACAGCGCTTTACTTAGTCCCTAAGGACCTCAAAGCGCTTTACACTACATTCAGTCATTCACCCATTCACACACACACACATTCACACACTGGTGATGGCAAGCTACACTGTAGCTTAACAAAAATAAATGTATAACTATGCAATGAATGAATAAGTGAGAATCTTAAATAACCACTGCCACTCCAGAAACTAAAAAGCTAAAAATAAAAATACGAGAAAAATAAAACTGCTTAGCAATATGCTCTCATGAACAGCACGAGCAGTTCTGCATGACTTAGCACAATCCTAACTACCAGGTTATAGCGCTGTAAAGCCTGCAAAACCACAAACTCCAGTGCAAACTGTGGGTTGAGATGAGATTTTTGCATTATGAACCGTTTAAAGGCACTCAATTTCTTGCTGCGAGATGCCCCAACTAACACACAAAACACCAGATTTAAAGTTGCCGTTGCACTCAAAAATATTTATTTGAGGATTTTAATCCTGAGCCACATCTTATCAGGAAACCAATTTCTATAAATATTTGTCTACTCTGGGATAAACTAGTGTGGACCAATAGATTAGGAAAATGAGTAACTATTATTCTGTTATATTCTGAAAGGGAAAAGAGATTTTCTTTTTATTGGGGAGAAATAATGTATTTGATCCCCTGCTGAATGTTTAGAAAGAAAAGAACAGCCTCTAATATTGTTAGAGCAAGATTCTTGTTCATTGTCTGATGTTGTGTTAAATGTCTTTTCTATTGCTTTTGCTTGACTTGCTGTTTGGCTAACTCTGACATATTTACATAAAGATGCACTGTCCCGTTTAAATAAATACATTAAAAATATAATAGAGCCGAATAAACTAAATAGATAAATGCAAACGGATCTAAGCCTGAACACAGGAGCACAGAGTGAATCTGGACTTCAGGAGAAAAACCCAATAATCATTTAATGGGCTCATGTTACCAAATAAATGAATCTATCATTCAACATCTGGGCTACATCCATCTTTGTCAGACATTAAATCATTAAATTATTCTCAAGGTCAACTTAATAATTTATTGAAAAGCTGACTCTTAAAGGTACCAAGATTTAAAATGTGTCAGAAATGAGTAACAGCTTATAACCGTTTAAATACATAACAATGTGATACATGTACAATGTTCCTTAATAAGAGAAAAAAAATATATAAAAGTGATCATATTCTTTTTCACTTGGTCTTTATTACTAAGCAGAGATTAATTTGACCAAATCATTCAATCAACGCCTACTCCGACATCGTATTGCATTTACAAACTTGGGCGTCTACGTCGCCTGCCCGCCTGTGTGATGAATACCTCATCTGCATTTTATGGCTAAAAGGAAAAAAAAAAGTAGTTATACTCAAATAATGTTGTTTATTAAAATGGGTTTCAACAGAACAAGTTTTATGATAAGAAACTATTGATTTAAGTTTAGGGTCTTATTATGCTGCCGGAAGATTAGAAATAGGAAGAATATCAACAGAAAAAAAAACGTTTTTCTTTATGTGATGTTATAATGCACACTAGTAACAGATAATCTTTCTGTTAGATCTAAAATTAAACCGTTTATTTATTTATTACCTCTGTCGCTACTGTACTTCTGTGGCCTCAACATAAAAGTCTCAGCCGGTTATAGCTCAAAGTTCACGTTAAACATTTGTAAATTTCTCAGCAATAAAAATAAATTATTTTCTCCCTGCAGAGAACCCATTACTTATTTATTCGGGGTGATTGTGTTTTACAGTCAGAGCATGGGTCAGCCTCTGAAGGCCCTCCCACTTACCTCGGGACGTTTTAACTCTTCAGTCACTGAGTTCAGATTGTTCCAGCCGTCGTATGACCACAGCCCCTGGTAGAAAGCAATTCCTATTGAATTGACGCCAACATTTGTGTTCTCAAAGGAGTTTTCAAAATTCTCAGTGTGGCCTTTGATAAGCATCACCACACCTCCTATGATAATCCCTGCCAGAGCCAAGACTTTGACTACAGTAAAGAAAACTTGGATTGACATTGCAAAGCGAACTTTCATGCAGTTCACGGTGGCGAGCGTGATAATTGCCGCTGCGGCCACGCACTTCACCACCAGCACCGGAGGGGGGCAGTCTCCGTAGAAAGGAGTCACAACATAGGCAGCAAAACTCAGTCCTATGCCAGCAATGCCTGCAGGTCTCACAAAGAGCACAGAGCTAAAGATGAACATGAAGGCAAGCGCTGGACATGAAGTCCTCAGAATGTAGATGTACTCGCCCCCTGATTCTTTTATAACTGTGCCGAGCTCGGCGTAGCAGAAAGACGCCAGAATCGCCAGCAGGCCGCAAGACGCCCATATAACCAGGCTGGCACCGGGGCTCCCGATGGAGCTGATCACCGTCTGTGGGGTCATGAAGATCCCAGATCCGACC
This sequence comes from Pundamilia nyererei, assembly GCF_000239375.1. Classification (NCBI taxonomy): domain Eukaryota; kingdom Metazoa; phylum Chordata; class Actinopteri; order Cichliformes; family Cichlidae; genus Pundamilia; species Pundamilia nyererei. The sequence goes on from NW_005188567.1 coordinate 6,902, forward strand.
GCCGTCCCCACGATGAGGGACACGGCTCCCAGCATCCCCAGCTCCCGCTTTAGTTTGAGCTTCTGCGGCTTTTCTTCCGTCATCACTGCAGTTAAACAGCTGCCTACAACCTGACACCTTTAACAGCGGAGAAAACACTATAATAGCGTGACCAAAGTCACTATTGCATCAACACAAGGAGTTAATAATTATGTGGGCGGCTCATACAACCACCTGTTTTGCTTGGTATTCTCACACGTTTGCTGGGCTTCACTGATTGGCTGCTTCAGGGACGACAGGGATGCCCAGCACCTAAGCAGCCCTGAGTCAGAAATATGTAAATCAGACCGCAAAGACTCTCTTGTACTCCTCCATTGGCCTTGAGATGTTATGTTACCCGCTAATAACATATTATCCCAATAGAGCATAACACGATGAGACTGCAAAATAGGAGGTAGAGCCTTCCGCTTTCAGTGTCCTCTAGACAAGGGCTGGTTTCACAAACACACTCTAGATCAATTTTTAGGGTAAGACTAGACGTCATTTTGTGTATTTGTTATTCGAATGGAAGTTAGACTGTTTTACAAAAAGACCAATTCAAAGCCCTAAAATAGTCTCCTTACCCGCAGGACAGCTTAAGCCTTGGACTTATCAGCGCTTTGATCAGCTGCATTTAATAAAAAGAGGAGAAAAAATGGCTCATAATCTATGGTTCACCAGTATTTTTACACATTTCTGCATGCATTATCTTTTGTGTCGTCTCTTTAATGTATTGTTTCAATTAATAGTGGCCTCTATATACTCCTCCAGCTCTCTTTGGTTCCCTCATGCCACAAACCTGATGTAATAGATTGTTACCCCTCCACTAGCCTTACTTTGCTGGGGTTTCTTGATGCTTAAAGACGGTTATTATCTCCCCACCTTTGCTTGTTTAGTAGTCATAAAACAAGAGCAAAATGGAATTAAATAAACAACCTGTAAAAATAGCGTTCACCTTCAATGACCTGTCTGAAATGGGGGTCTTCTCCTAGCTTTGAACCCTCAACATCAACATTTACATGTTGAGTTTGTGAGTTTTAGTCTCTCCACATTTATATCCATGACGATCATGGTGACATTAAGGTTTTAATCTACACTGTCCTTGTTTGAGTTTTATGAGGATTAATCTGAACTATAAATCATGCAAAGCTACTCTCGCAGGTTGTTTTGGCTTGAAATTCTCATAAGATTACTGCATTATCACCTCATGAAAACTATTATGCAATTATTTTGGCACTTCATGGCCGTGTTAGGTCACATTTTGCTACGCATGAACTTTAACCTGTTAGCAGTCGGACGTACCGCCCACGGTACATTGGATGGTTTAGGGGACTAATTGTAAATTTGTAGGACTGCTAAGGGGTTAATCAAGTAAAAGATAAGGAAAGTTTTTAATAATAAACATCCAACTCTTCTTATCAGTGACAAGTTAATAATCTCTTTACAAATGAAAGGAATGTTGTTGCAGGAGACCATAAAACAAAGCCAATAAACATGTTTTCTGGTGCATTTGGAAACTTTCCTGATTATTAAGCATGGTAAACACCTATGCTCAATTTACTCCAGTGGTCCTTTTCATATTCATCCAGTGTCATCACACATTTTTGTCTTCCCCTCCCGTGACAAAGAGGTGAACAGCCTTGTTGGAGTTCAGCATCTGTCCTGCTCGCTGTGCTCCGGTGATGGCAGCCAGTTTGTGAGCGTCGTAGCGCGAGTAGAGTGCCGTGCAGGTCCAGCTGGCCTCCTCCCCCTGAGTTGCTGTTGCCAGCATGTTACACACCTCGCTATAGAAGTGTGGGAAGGAGGGCAATCCATAAAATATCAGGTTCTGGATCCCTTTGATTGTGTACCTAAAAGAAGCATGTCAGAGATCAGACTCTTTTAAACCAAGGACAACATGGTCCATCATCTTCTCACGTTTTTTCCAGCTAAAAACCCTGGCTTTATACTTGGAGGAGCTGACTGTCATCCAATCTGCAAGCTGGATTTCTGATGCTGATGCAAACCAAGCTATGGTAATACAAGGACCAAATTCCCTGCAATAATAGGCCAGTTCCCTTAAAGTCCACAAAACACATGTAGACTGGTTGGATAAACCTCAACACACATTTGAATGCCCTTGAGAAGATAAAGGCCTCGTCCAGTGATGAAAAAAAGCAGTGAAACAGTTTTACCTAGAAAGATGCCAAACTGAGGGCAACCTGGGTTAGACTAGTAAGATTTAGTAATAAGATTCTATTAAAATGAATAGTCAGCAGCTTGGATACCCAAGTTGGTGCTGATCTTTCAAAGGTTTAAAAAACAAAAAACCCGACTAACTACAGACGAGCAATTGAAGTGTTGCTAAAGGCAACGGAAAGTGCATTAAAGTAGGCCAGGTGCATTATAAAAGCATGACTAAGACATTCATTAGAAAAAAAAAAAAAAAAAAAAAAAGCTTAGAGCCACCAGCAGTGCTTTAAGGGCGCTGACATAGTTTCTTTTTATTGGCACATAAATTACGGTGTCATCTGCAATTAGTCCCATAGGGAAAAATAAAGAGAAGAGAATTGGCCCAAGAATTAAACCCATTGGACTCCACATGCAAGAGTGGCTGAGGAAGAAGTCTGTCACCAAAACGAGCCGAGAAGGTTCTCTGTGTTTAAACCACCCTCGATGCCTTAGTGTTCTACACGGGACAAGAAACTTGTGTGGTTCACAGCATCAGAAGCATCAGTAAGATTTAAAAGCACAATAATAGTGAAGTCATGCAATTCACAAAAACAGGGATGATTTTCAGAACAGACTAGAAAACTTCCAAAATACTGTGAGTGCCTAAAAAGAACTGCCGTTTTAAAAGTACAGTTTTCTCTAAAACTTTAGGTATATATGGCAGTTTTTAAATAAGTCTAAAATTAGAGAAAACCAAAGCATTAGGATTTGTGTTTTCATCGGCAGGAGTACCACAGCTTATTAACATCAGTCTGAACGGCCTATTTATTTTAAACAGTGGTCTGAACGATTGGTCCAATAGTCTTCCAGAGCTCTTTAAAACGGATCAAGGGGAGCAAATTAATGGGACAAGACACTGGCTAAAGCCGAGTGATTATTCTCTTTAAGCGAGAGGATAGAACTGATATAAACTGTCCTTTATTATCTCCTACAGCAGAGGATATACTAAACCAGTTTCTATAACAAGAAACGTTATAAGTACATGCATTGCTGATGCGATTTGACTTTTCAACAGCCTGTTTAACCCGCAGCTGAACTATCACGCCGAACGATTACACTATCACGCTGGTGTAATAAAATCTTATCAAGGTGTTACCTTGAGAGCATAGATTTATATAAGCTTCCTAAATTGAGATCGTGAGCTGTATTAATTGATCAAAGTGCATTCAAGGATTTAATGTAACTTAATTTGCTTAGTAATAACTGTTGGAGTAGCTGCAACCTTTGCAGTAATTTTAAACAAGGAGGAAATTAGTTGGATAAATCTAGCAGAAAATGGCTTCATGTTTTCTTTTGAAATATTTAGGAGTTATTCCATGATTAGACATTTATGTGCTCTAAATTACAAAAGAAAGAAAGAAAAGAAGCATCAAAGCAACAACAAGATGAAAACACCTGACAGTACTACAATTCTTCTTCTGACTGCTCCCCTAAGAGGTTACCACAGCAGATAATCTGGCTCCATTTCAGCCCAGCCCTCTTTTACACCAAACCTCTGCACGTCCTCCTTCACTTTATTCACAATTCTTCTCGAGGTCTTCCTCTTTGCCTCCTGCCTGGCTTCTCCATCCTTTGTCGAATATATCTCATATTCTTTCTCTTCACATTTCCAAACAAGCTCTCTAACGTTGTTTTCAAACTGAGCTATCCCTCAGATTACTTATTTCCACTCTTGTCCAGGTCACTCCCAATGAAAATCCTACCATCTTCAGCTCAGCCTCCTGTCTTTTTGTCAGTACCACCACCTCACAAACCACACATCATAGCAGCTCTCACTACCATCTTGTAAAACTTCCCTTTCACTCTTTCTGCTATTCTTCTATCAGGTATTTAAAATCTGCCTGTTCACCTCTTCACCTGTCTCCCCCAGAACAGACTAGAAAACTTCCAAAATCTCCCCCTTATTCACACACACATTCTGTCCTGTCATCTGCAGAGACTCATGCTTGACCCCGTCTGTCAACCTGTTCATCGCCAATGCAAACAACAGGGGATCCCTGATGCAATCCCACCCCCACATTCATGCCCTGTACCAGGCTCACATACTTCTCTGCCACTTGTGACTTCATCATACAGTACCATAGTTTCTCTCTTGGCAACTTGTCATATGCAGCTATCAGGTGAGTGCAATAAAATGGATTACAAATATATATCAGTTATCTGGTGACGTTAACTCTAAAGATTAGTGCCTTTAAAGCCTTCACAGCCGACAGAAGCGACGGATATAAGTTCTCTTACAGTTGAATCTCTAAAGTTTAGTAAAGCCAAAAGAAAAGTGTTACAAGCTGAACAGGTAATAAGCGACCAATTGGTAAAAGCTGGTACAGTCTTGTTATTGAAACTCCCACAACAGGCATGTTTTTTTTGGCTTTAGATTGTGACACTTTGAGTGGGTATAAAATGTATTTGGTTGCTGTTTGAAACAAACAAACAAACAAATTAAAAATCCAAACCAGATCTTAAATGTCTTTTTAAGGCCCCGAAAAACATGCAAATTAAACAAAGCTACATTTTGACCACCCTTTGCACCCTGAGGGTCTTTAACTTAGGAAATTCCCACCATATTTAACATACCAAAGTTATTGTACAAAATAAATCAGATGACTCAGAGGTGGTCAGGTGGGTTTTTTGTCTTCAGATTTGTTTGATTTACTATGGAAAAGGCCCACATGACAGAGCATTACAAAGAACTGACCTCTTGTAGAAGTGAAAGCGCTCCGTAAAGAGCATGAACTGTTTCTCCCCCTTTTGAAAAAAGTGGCGTGCTCGGGACACCTCGGATTTGCTGGAGTACTCGCAGACGCTGGCAAAGTTCATCTCCTCTTTCTTCATGTAGTTACGCAGCCGAACGTAGTCGAAGTAAGACGGGATGTAGATCAGAGTGTGTGACATAACCGAATCCTTGTACTGCGGCAGCACTTTGTCTATAAAGAACTGAAACCTACACACAAAATCGGAGAAAACAACCAATCAGCTGCCAGGACCTATATCGTAGAATGCTGTGAGAGAGAAAAAAAGAGCACTAATGTCAGGAGACAGTTTAGGGTGAAGGTACACGCTGGACTTTACCGAGCATCGTGGTCGATGAAGCTGGCGGAGGAAAACATCTGGAAGACATGAGGCAGCTGGACCAAGACCTGGCAGATGGAACCAGTTTTTGGTATGTTCTTTATGACAATCTGAGCCAAAAAACACACAAAGAAAACAAAAGAATTAACACCTTAGTTAAAACCAAATCAATATGAACCTGCAGATATTTCCGAGCCTTGTTCTGAAAATGTTACACGATAAAGGGTGTACATCCACCACCTCTCTCTCTCAGCAATAGTAAAGTGTGAAGTGTGGCCTACCTGTCCGCGGTAGTTGGCGCAGTGCTTGGTGAGGATGTTGTTGATCTGTGGGTCCTGAATGGAGCTGAAAACCAGCGTCTGCCTGTAGTGTCGGGCCCAGTTGTTCAGATTCCACATCCTCACTCTGGAAAAGTCGACACCGTGGGAGTCCAGCGGCTGCAGGTTCATGTGCTTCATCACATGCTGGTGACCATAACGGGGAAAAACAAAAGGAAGGAAATAATAACATTATGAGGAATTATGGAAGATAAAAGCTCAGAATTTTCCTGCTATTCATTTAAATCGGATCTGAAAAAATACATTTAGAGGAAAGATTTCCCTGATTTCGTCGTTTTTGTTTCTCCTATTAAAAACGATGTAATGTGGATTTTTAAATGTGCTACATAAATGAATGATTATTATTGTTATTACATCCAGAGTACTTTGTAAGTAGCATCTGCTAATAGCTGATCCAACATAGTTTTAATGGTACCAACTTGTTCAAATGTTAAATACTAAGGACAGTCACCATGCTTAAATGCTCGAATAGTCATTAAATTAAAAGCAAAACGTTTTTCAACCATTTCCGGAATTACTATGCTACTATGTGCCAGACACTAATAAACAGAAGTGAAGAACACATTAAAAGCATTAAAATGAAAATCAGGGCTTGTATAAAGCTAACATGTCATAACTTTATAACAGCTACACATACTGATTTAAAGTGAGGGTGCAGGGGAAGTTATGCTTAAGAACGGGTGAAAAGGTCTTAGTAAATACTAAATAACGTTGACGCCGATCCCTACATAAAGGCTTAAAAGAAAGCTTAACTCAGCTCATGAATTATTCTACAGGTTGGCATTCTCGTAATGGCTTTTGTTTCCTTTATAATCACTCAATTAGGTCTGTAAGCTTTTTGTTTCCATCAAATCTGTAAAAAAACATAATGAACTTCCTCCATTATCACACTGAAGTTTAATTATTACACTGCGCGGATAAGAAACAGGATAAAGCAAGATAATTTTCCAACTAAGATTAAAAAGTACATTTCATCACTCTGGATGGGATTTAAATTGCAGCAGTAATAATAATAATAATAATAACTCAAATGCACTTTGGACTTTGATTGTGATAAATGAGTACAGCAGGCAGCAGTAAAAGCATGAGTGAAGTAAATCTGGTCAGAATGAGTCTTAAATGAAGCTTTCATCTCATGTTTGCATTTAAAATGCAAACATGTTTGTTGTTTATGCCCAAAATTGCTTCCTAGACAGCAGAGGGCGCTACGTTCTTACCAGCACGTGCTCCCAGTTCTGCATGAGGAAGACGTCTGCCTGATCCACCACTAGCAGTTCGATAGAGGACAAGAAATCAAAGTCTCTCTTGCGTTCTCCTTCTGCTCCCAGCACAGTGCGAAGGCCCAGAGGAGACGTGATGATGATGTCGGATGAGTAGAAGGGGGCATAGAGGCGCATGCTGCCCTTCAAAATGGAGACACCTGGAGAGGACAGAGCAGGAGAAGGTCAAAGAGACAAACTCGGGTTTTTAAAGAAGCTAGGGTTCTTTTTTCAGAGCGTACCTATCCTGAAGTGATCGTCCACGTTGCCTGTAAAGATAGCGTTATAGTCGTCTGGTCTCTGCAAATTGGGCGGCTTCTCATCCTCGTCCTCTCCAAATTCTTCCTTGAACTTCTTCTTGTTGCTCACCATCACTTTCTTGCCTTTAGTCTCCAGCAGGCTGATGAGCGTATGGACGACCTGCAGCGCGCTTCCCCGAAATGGAACGAGGATCAGGACCTGACAGATTCATCAGGGCGATGACAGCAGGTTAGCAGATACTCAGCAATACTGATATGTAAGTAAAAAGAACAAGAACAAAAAGAATAAATGAACATTTCTGTGGATTACTTTTGGCCTGGTGAGTCCTTGGTCTCGGAGTTCATCCTGTGGCTCGGCTCCGGCTTTAGTCCGACTCTTCTGCTCTTTCAACTGTGAGTTATGAGCCAGGACCTGAGAATTAGCCTTCAGTACATGGTTAAGCACATGGAGGCAATATGCACTGCGCACATGTGGTCCCTGCTTGACAGGGCATGTCTCCGGGTAGTACAGATCTTTATAGGAGCCCATTAGGGCCAGCAACTCCAGCTGGAGAGGGCTGATCTCTTCGACCTGCCCTTTATGATTGAACGTCTGGTTCAGATCCCTCCAGCGTGTCTCCACAAGTTTATGGAAAACTGGGAGGTTTGTGTCTGTCTGGCGGCCGATAGGGCCAAACTTCTCCAGGGGATTGGTGCAAAGCAGAGTTCCCAGCTTTGGCCACTAAGAAAGAGAAAGGCAAAGGCTGAAACTTTACGTTTTGTAATATGATAAGAGCGGCACTTCAATTTCAACTTTTATATTCCAATTCTTGGGAATATTTCTGGATATTTATATATTAGAGTTATTTGTATTAGAGCTATTCTTTAATGTATTATTTGTATTTTAATTTGTTTGTTAATGTTCTTATTGTCATGGAGCAACTGAGACCACACAACTTCCTCTGGGATTAATAAAGCATTTCTGATTCAGATTTTATGACCTATCATGCTTTTACTTCTTTTATGTGATATATACACGTATACAATAATGGATGCCAATATTAAACATGCCCAGAACATGTACAAGTTGCTCCCGTGAGCCAGAACCTCAGTTTTAGGCTTCATATTTTACTTATGGCTCCGTGTGATGTCACTGAGCACAAATACGCTTAACACAATCACCTCAGGCACATGGCTTGGGACTAAAAGCACATAAAGTCCACCCCTCCTTGCTAATCAAACCCTATGTTTTAGAGGTGGAACCAATCTGAAGAAAGTTGGGGGGGCGGGGGGGCTTAAAGGAGAAGGGGCTAACACGGTTTTTGTCAGACAGAGGAATATAATATGAGGGGCTGCACCAAGGATCAGCAACATAAAGCTACTCTACAACTAAAAAAAATGCAGCTGTCGATAAGCAGTAGAAGTCTCCTTTAATGAAGATGTATTTAATGAGACTGGTGTACCGTAATCTGAGTCTTTGATTTGCAGCCCGATGTTATCTTCTGCACGTCCTCTTCGTCAAGCTCTGTGTCCAAATGCTGGACAAACATGTCTGTAAACAAAGAGCAAAACTATAAGACACACCATACTCGTATCTAGAGCTGATAAAACAAATGTACAAGAAAACATTTAAAAATCTGTTTTTTTAAGATACTAAATAATTCTGCTAAAGAATTCAGGAGATCTTTTTTTCCCCTCCAACCCTTTAAGTACCTTTACTATCTTCGTCCCGTGTTTCCTCCTGTTCTCCTTTTCCCGTGAAGTTGGTCTCCAGACAGAACTGGGACTCATGCTCTTTGTCTACAAACTCATCTCCCGGCTCCTTCCTGTCATCCTCCCCATCTCCTGCTTCCATCAAAGCTTCCTCTCCATCTGCAGGTTCTCCTTCTCCCTTTTCATCTTCATCACCACCCTCACTTCCCTCTTCAGCATCAATCTCATCTGAGATGGAAAAAACACAAACACATTCAGTGAAATCCAAAGTGGTGTTGAAATAAAGAGCTCTGGAAACAAACAGCTCACCTTTACCAAGAAGCTCCTCCTCTTCTTCCTCCTCCTCCTCCTCCTCCTCATCATCATCATCATCATCTGTGCTGTCCTCCTCTTCGCTCTGAGCTTCACCTCTTGGTTGGCTGAGAGTTGAAAGAAGTTTCTGATAGGCTGTTTTCTGCTCTGGTTCCTCCTCTTCTTCTTCTGGTTCCAGCTCATCGGCCTCTGACTCAGATTGTTCTGGACTTGACGGCTAAAAATGAAAAAAGGTAGCTCATGAATCCATTTATTATCGCTGTGTTGATGCTGTTCACGATTATTGCTGCTCACTGAATGTGGCATCATCGCTTTGTGTATAATAGTGAATACTGAACCTAAATCTAACCTCAAAACTGGATCAAATGTGATGGTTTATGCAAGGATGGGGTGTCATAGATATTAAAAAAAGTATATTACAGATTAATTATTTTAAAAGTAACTATTTATTTACTCACTTTACTGTCTGAAGAAGGTAATTTGATACACGACATTACTTGTTCATTACTTCAGATGACCTGAGATGCTTGGAATGACAAATTAACAATGTAAACCTTAGGCTAAAGCAGCCACTCCCCAAGTCAAGAGTGTGCAACCCACTTACTCTTGTTAAAAATGCAACAGAAATATTGTATTTCATTAAAACATGTACTCAGAACCCATAAACCACACAGGCTTTAGGTTATACAGTCATACGCGAACACTAACGCAAGTGACCCACCTGCCACTGGGACACAAACTTACTTACTTATTAAATTTAGCCTTAGGTCACAGTAATGTCACAAACTACCACCTCATACTACCAGTTTTGTTTCCCTTTTTATATAAATAAATACATTTATACAAGTCTGTAACTGAACATACTAGTAAGTAATTTCAAACTGAATTTCTGTTATTACTCTGGCCCACCTACAGTTCCTTAGGCAGCCCACCAGGGGGGCCCTAGAGCCCACCCTTTGGGGATCAGTACTAAAAAGCTTTGATTTTGTTCCGTGGTCTTTCCTGTTACACTTCTTTGAAGACCACCACCTGGAGCGCATGCATAGCTGATCACAAAAAACAGGCAGGCATGCAGCCGTCCGCACGGACCCTCGGGCATGCCGTGTTACGATAAAACTTAAATCAGTCTAACCTGAGAGGACTCATCAATGTGGAAAGTATAATCAAGGCTTTATTGGGAGACACTCACACAAGACATAAAGTTTTAAAACAAGTCTGACAGCAGCGTTGGTAAAAACGAGCCCAAACTGATAAAATAAGACATTTTTAAATTTCATGTATTAGAGGAGCCAAAACAATAAATACCACCTATTATTACATACTTTACTTTAAGTAAAGCATTACAAAGCGATACAATGTAAAAAAGGAAAAACAAAGGCACAAAATGAAACAGAATTTTTTTTACAAACTGTATTTATAGAATCATATACAGGAAGTCGGGGAGGAAAAGTAGACTTTGACAAGCCACACACTTTTTACAGCACTAAACTGTTTAGGACTTTCTACTCACCAGTTCCATTACTTGAGTTTTTTCAGGTCTTTCATTAACTCTGTAAAAAAAAAAAAAAGACAGAGAGAAAAAG